>NW_008649755.1:20727-58156 GCF_000695815.1 Acanthisitta chloris
GGGTTATTCCGAGGCTTTTGTGTCACAGAATGATTGGTCTGTATGGTAAAAAAGGCAAAGCAAACAAACCAAGAGCAGTGTGTGTTTGTGATTTGAAGGCAGGTTTGTGCATAAATATCTGTTCAATTTCAGGAAACTGAAGTGTGCTACAAAAGAGATATTTAGCTGTAGCTTTCCACACCTTGCAGGTTTTCGGTTTTTTCCCCCCTCTTCCTCCCTGCATGTAAATTAATTTTTTCCCCCCCTCTTCCTCCCTGCATGTAAATTACCCAGCAAAATTCCTCTTCCAAACAACTATTTTGCTATTCTAACATATATGACTGATCCTAGGACTTTTATGAAGCTAACATCAGAAGCAGATTGCTTTCTTTCGATTCAAACCTTTTGGATTTGACTGCAAGACTCTTAGAACTTTGTCTCCTGAAGTTGTTCTTTGTGTGCTTTTCCCTTACATTACCAGTTTTGCTTCAGAGATCTATGTTACTCTGTTTGTATCCATTTTTGTAGAAATATTCAACAATATGCTACTTACTGGGAGTTTTGAGTCATTTAGCACTTGTCTCCAAGCAGATTGATTTGCAGACATTGACTGGTACATGTTGCTGTTTGCTGCTTTCAGAAATGTGGAGTCATGGTAGAAACTGTGCAGCATTTTGTTGCCTAACTATGATAGTTAAACCAATCCTTGAACTGTAGGGATGGTAAACCTTTTAGAAATTGAGTTTCATCTCAGGCTTATTACTCTGTGAGAAAATAAATGACTACTTTGTAACATTTTCTGCTAAGATTTTCTTCCTTTAGCTTCCTGATTATTTATCAGCTTTTCCTATTGCCATTTATCCTTTGTTTTAAACGTCTCATAAGATTTGATCAATGTGCCAAACTTTTTAGTTTGGAAGAGAACAAATTTGGGAGCTCTGAAACAGTTGCTACAATACCAACCCCTGAGAAATGCTGTGGTTTTGAATACTAATTCAAATAAAAATTGGTTGGGTACATTAATTTTCTGTTAAATGCTGTTACATAAAATTCTCAGGGATCTCACCTAAATGCTTAATTCCTGCAAACAAAGCCCCAAGCAGATGCTTTATCTGACTCATTCAGTTAAAAAAAAAGAATTAGTGCTCTCTTTGGAGTGAACCTGCAGGAGTTTGGAAAGTCTCTCTGTTAATGTGATTGATTTTTACGTCAAGGATAAATTTTTCCTTCAGCACCCAAGTGCAAAGGTTCACACGCCTGCATGGAATAACTAAGAGAGTGTGTGATTTCAGAGTCTTCAGGAGGCAAAGGAGCAGAGTGTTTGTGTACAAAAATGCCTGTGTTGTTTCTCTGGAGAGCAAGGGGCCTAGTGTGGACTCTGTCAGGGAGAAACTTCTGTTAGGCTTTACTTCAAGATCATGTCAGATGGGTTTCTGTGGATGGAGCTGTGCAGCTTTTCCTCCTCCAGTGAATTGAGACACTGTGGCTTGATCTGCATTTGAACAGTTTTTTGCAGGTTCTTCTTGGAATCTGATGCCTCAGTCATCTAGTAAAAATCAGTGTCTCAGAAAACCCCCAACCCTGTTAAAATGGTGTCACTGCAAAGCCCAGCAATGCAGAAGAGTGGTGAAGAGCCCATCAGTATTCCCCCTGCGTGGACCTGCCTTGGACAGGCCGTGCTGAAGGGCTCTGGACAAGCCCAGCTGGCAGTGGCTGTTGGGTGGTGCAGGGCTGCAGACAGCACTGTGGGAGTTAGAGCTCTGAGTGCCCAGCACTGTGCTCCGTGGGGTCAGGGATAGGCCTGAGTGACATCCAGGGAACGCAGGGGTGCTGCTGAGGCAGGGTGGTGGTGTTCCCAGAGCACATGCTGCAGGGAAACAGGGGTGTTAAACAGTGTATCAGACATGTGTGAGTGGAGAGAGCAGAAGCTTTAGAAAAATGAATAAATTTGCTTATTTTTTCGGCCCAAATATTGTAAGGATAACAAATGGAAAAATAAGTTAACTGGGCTTTGATACGAATGTAGTTAGCCTCTGTCTCCATCTGTATCTGTGTTTTTGGAACATTTTAGATGTTTTGCCAGTCTCATCTGAGGTCAACAGGTTGTGCATCCTGTATACCTACAGGTTTTATTTGTACTCTCCTGCTTATGTTCTCTGGTCACTGTAAGCAGTTTCTGTTTGAGTAATTAGTTACAGGCTGTCATTGTGTTGGTGTTATTTCTCAGTTGCAGCACAGGCTTGTATGTAAGGTGATGGTCCAGACTTTCAACACTGCTTACCCGTTTAAAATCTCTGTTTCACAATGTATGGGTTAGTTTAACAGAGGACTTCATGCTGCTACTTAGGTAACAAAAAGATGAAGACTTATATGTGAATAAATGACAATGAAGAGTTTTATTTGGTATAGGGGAGCTGTTCTGCACTGGAACATTGCTGTTTCACTTGCCTGTTGAGAAAAGGATGATTTTCTCATACAGTTTTTTTTTGCTGCAAATGTAATTCATGCATGGCTGAAAGTCTTGTGTGAAGGGATTGCAAATGCTATGCAGAGGATTCCCTGAGGAAGTTTATAGCAAAGTAGCAATGTAGGTTACTGGATGTTCATTACATGTTTGTAGGTCTCTTTTTTTTAAAAAGGGGATTTTAGATGTGTCATGCAATGCAGATTTTGAAATTCTAATCTTTTGGATAAGGTAGCAGGAATATCTTTAATGAAAACTGTTGGATACAGCTAGCACTGCGTTTTTTCTGGTGCTTGAAATGATTGACAGAAGGAGACGAACAGAAAAGCAAACAGCAGAGGATTATGTTTCAGGGCAGAGCTTAAGCTTTCGGGAAGAGAAAGATTTTATTTTTGCTGAAGTGCCTGTCATGGAGATGATGTTAGTGTTGGGTACTTCACTATGCTCTGCCAGCCCCTGCAAAACAGGTAGATGCTCAAGAAGATGAGCTCACATCTGTGCTTCCTGTGAAAATCTTTCTCAGCATCCCACGTTTAAACTTCCTATCTTATGCCATACCTCTACTCCTTCCTCCCTCTTGCTGGGTGTTATCACCATTCCTCATCTTTTAACCACTCTTGGTTTTAGTTTTTCTTTCTCCTCCTGAACATCCCAGCAGTGTGTGCTGTACTCTCACTGCTGTAGCACTTCCTCTTTCGGGTTTCTGTGAGGAGCCTCAGCTCAGTCTTTGCTGGGTGCTCAGAGCAACCTGCCCCCGAGGCCTGGCCATGCTGAGCCAGTTCCTGTTTGCTCTGAGTGCTGCACAGAGGGCACAACATGGCACAGCTGTGGAGCCACCAAGTGCTGGCACATGTCATCTTCTTTTGTGGGGGCAACCTTGGACCAGCACCCCACAAATTTAGGAGTGTTAAGGGATAATGTGTCAGGCAAGCTGCTGTCACAGAGCTCTGAAAAGGGACTCTCAGAAAAGTTGCTTCTGCCTTTTGGAAGGGCAAAGTTTTCTGTGGGGAAGTTTCCTAATGTTCATTGGCAAATAGAGTTAATTCTTGGAACCAGCAGTACTTACACAAAGTAACTGCCTGTGTTTTCAGAGGTAGTGAAATCAACTGTAACCTATGTCTTGGCCAGCATCTTGTATGAGGAATTTCTTGTAGGGACTACACAGTGTAGAGTATGTGATTATTTATTTATTTATTCTGGGAGCAGCTGACATGGGAAAATGCTGTTTTGCTGAGAGTAGCACACCTTCATGTGGGAAAACTCAATGTAAGGTTTTAAAGAACTAGAGACCAGAAGAGGCACTACTGCACTGCCACCCTCCTGATGGTGTTGTCATCTTCTGTTCTATCCCATCACTTACAATATAGTCTGAATATGTGGTACCTGGTAATGACTGTATGTGTATAATGTTGTACATTAGAGTCAAATGCTTTATCTCCTTAAAGTGAAAGCAGAGAAATAATTTGAGAAATTTTATCTAGAATTTTCATGGAATTACTTTTTAAATTTTTTTACTTCTGTTTCGTATTCAGGATTGCAGTTAATTTCAAAGCATCAGACTTGGTCTGTGCTGGAAGATCCATTTTCTGTCCATGTCTGCAAACAGTAGTTGAGCAGATACATCAACTCATAACAGTAGTGTCTGGAGTTTTATTATTTTACTGTGTGCAAAAGCATAAGACAATGTCTGTGCTTTTACCAAATGGAAGGAATTTTGTCAGGAAATGTCTGCCCTCCAAACTGCAGTTTTCTTTACTGCAATCAATACAGTTATTCATGGATTCCTGCTCCCAGCTCTCTCGTGGCTATATTTAACATATGTCATTGTGCTAGGCTACATCATTTTAAGAAAGTTGTTGCTGTTGTACAGATGTGCTGCAGTGAGGCCAGTGCTGTATACAGCCAGAGTGCTGTGTAAATCTGTCTCCTCCTCCTGTAAACACGAGCAGGGTTGCTGTGTGTTGGCTTTCGCTGATGGCTGATGTCTGTTTTACATTCCTGTAGAGGCTGAAGTCAGCCAGCTCAGCACATCATCCGTGGGGTTCGTTCAGCAGCCTCACAGCTTTGCATAAATAATTGCTCAGATAAGCTGCATAGTTTGTGCAGAGCTGAAAACAATTTGCTTTTGCTGATGCCTACAGCATTATATATCTGCTTGTTGTGATGACATGTCCCCTGTTGATAGAACAGATTTATTTTATATTTTTCAGGAATTTTGAGTCTTCTGAAATGAAGTGACTGTTTAATTCTCGATGATGATTTTCTTTTAAAGGTCAGTGGTTACACAGGAAAAATGAGGAGCATCTCTGCTGCTTTTGTTGACAGGGGTGTTGGCCAACATTACGTGTGAGAAGCAAGAAGTATTTTTACTTTTAGGAGCATCTCTGCTGTTTTTGTTGACAGGGGTGTTGACCAACATTACATGTGAGAAGCAAGAAGTATTTTTACTTTTTTTTTTTTCTCTCTTGCTCATCTGTTGTCTCCAACTGAGTTTCTGTTGACATGTGATGCTAGGCAGTAAAGACAGGAGATTTAAAGTGAAGACTGGTCCCAAGCTGAGCTCTGTGACTTTTAGGGTATGTATGGGTGCAACTTACCACAGTTTCCATGAACATCAGTAAAGTCTGCAGATCTCTGGCACCATCCAGAGGGCGTTTGACACTTGCTAGTTAAGTCCTAGTTGAATATTTGTTAACACTTGTACTTCTGAAGAGTGTTTGACACTTAGTCATACGGCTTCCATCAGTTTTGAGTGAAGTTGTCTTCTCTTGAAAATCTCAACTGTGTCCTTCAGTGCTAGCATTGAGATCACCAGTTGCTTCCCACTTACTTCATGCTGAGATCCCCTAGTTTCTCACATGCATTTTCCCCCTTTGTAGCCTGACAGCATCACCTGCAAGAAGTTTTATTGCTCCAGTCTACAAACATGGCATTTAAACAGAAAAAAATAAACCTGATGTATTGCATGTTTACTCAGAAGATGCTGCTGTGCATGGAATCTGGGGTCAGTGCCTAATTTACTCTGTGTGGCTGTGCTTCCTGTGGCAGGGCAGGGGAAGAATATGAGCCTACCCTGTGGCTGGTGGGAACACTCAGCAGGCACAAACACCAACAGAAGCTGCAAGTGTGTTTGTGGGTTTTTTCAAACAGATGTTTGAGACACACACAGTTACCTCTGGAGTGAATATCAATTACAGAGAGCTGGGGCTGGTAGATGTCTGACAAGCAGTGGTGGTATAACTTGGTTCATTTCCACAATGCTGTTAGCATGCAGCTTACTAAGGCAGAGCAAAGGCTGGTGAAAACTGACTTTGATTAATACAGTGACATTTCTACCCAGCTATAGATAGGAATTAAGCTAATTTTTATTGCTAACTTCTACCCCTCTACAATTTTCATATAATAGGTCAATGAGGAGTTATGATTTTATTTATTTCAGGTGTCATCCCTGTAGGGTAAAGCCATATTACGTGATTTTGAAAAAGAAGATAAATGCAGAGATTATCACAAAAGTAGTCATTTCAGTTGCTCTGTTGCAGACTACAGATTTGCAACTTGACAAGAAACGGGGTTGTAGCCTTTTTTGAAATGCTGTCACGCCTGTTTTTGTGGTAAGCCTTTGAACTTCAAAAGGAAGAGAGCCCTCAGGCGAAGGAGGTACCCCCATGATATTTTGCTGAGGTTAGGCTGTCATATGAATTTGAAATATCTCAATATTTTTTCCCTATCAAACTGGTTTAGATTGGATTAGGTTAGAGTAATCCTCTTCACAGTCATGCTGGAAATCTGTAAAATGACCTGGTAAAACGTATCCTATTTTTCTTTGACCTCAGTACAAGTGTAATGTCTTGTAAATGTGTATGAGTATGTTGCCACATCTGATGAGGAAACTGCTGCAGAAAGGTGTGCCTGAGGCCTCACAAAGGATTGGTGGTACCTTTAGAATAAGGAATCAAGATCTCATCTCTTGACTACCTGAATCTGCTGTCATTTGTCTGGATCCATGTTTTCTTTTCATCAAAGAAGACATATCTCTACACACGATCCACAGATAATGCTGCTTTTAGCCATTGCAGGCAGTATCAGCAGTTTTGAAAAGTTCCCACTTATTTGCCAAGGGAATGAAAAATGTATTGGAGCTACTGGCTGGCTGTTAAAATTGTGATGAAAGGGTGTGTCCAAGAGTTGGAATACTGTCAGCAACTGATTTTGTGTGTGTGCGTGTATCATTCATCTTTACCAGAACTCAAGCATCTTTCTGGTTTTGGGTCTTCATGCCTGGAGACTTGACCTGGCTGTGATCAGTGGGGCAGGTGGGGCAGCCCTAGCCTATGGCTTGAGCTCTTCCACAGGAGAGTCTGCAGAGAGGAGCAAACCTGTTCTATAGGAGCAACTCCATTTGTCATATTTTCAGCTTGATCACCTAAACACTGTTATCTTAACCCTCCTCCCCCTTTTTTTTTAATAAGCTGACTAAGTCTGAAAGTGGAAGTACAACTTTCATGCTTGAAGTGATATAGTTGTTGCAATAAGGGTTTTACTCAAATCACTACTGGCTGTGGTTTGCATACTGGGCATAAATGAGGCTCTGTGAGCAGTGCTGTGTTACCTCCCTGACATAACAGCTACGTCAGGCAGAAATATTTACATACATCCTGCAAAAATTCCAAACAAGTCCTCTCCTGCTAAGCCCTACAGAAGTGCTTGCAAACTACAGTCTACACAGGTAGGTTGGCTTAAGCTATTAAAAAAAATAATTGCTAATCCTGATTATTTACTGATTGGTAGGCAGACAATTGATGTAATTTTGTAAGCTACACAATTCAAATTGCTCTTGGGCACATTTTTAGTGGCAGTGTATAGAAGTTTTTAAGGAACATTTGTGTGACCTTGAGCTGACTTCACAGTTAAGATGGCTGTGGTGTGCCAGTTCATCTCTGACAAGTGGTACCACTGACTTCCAGCTGTTGCTGGGAGGATATGAGTAAGAACATGTTAATTGATAGCCTGTGCGTGATCAGCTTAGCTCTGTTATTTTTGTACAAAGCAGACTAAAAAGCTTTTGCATTACATACCAAAGTGTAGGAGGGCTTTGCTTCTTTTTATCTGGAGATCCTTCTTAGCAGTTTTTGCTTTCAGAATTCTCCATGATGGCATGCCTCAGACTTCTGCTTGTTCTGATATTCACACCTGTGTTCATGAAAGTACTTGGAAAATAATATTCAGCATCTTATGGTTACACTGAGACAGTTGGTGGCCTCCTAAGAATTGAAAAGCAAATACCTGCATTGTAGCATGAAGCATAGTGAATAGAGAAAATATTTGGCTAGTATTTTGCAAGTACTATAGACAAAATGGTGTATAAACATAGTGAGACAATGTGGCAGATGTTCAGCTGTGTCTCAGGTGTAGCTCTGTCTCAGCTGCATTTGGAGCAGCTGAAGATTGGATCTCTGTGTAACTGCTAATTGCAAGAGTCAGTCCCACCTTTCTTCACCCCACAGACATTACTGTGTGGGGTTCAGTCAAGTAATTTTTTGTCCAAGCAAAAGAAAAGCAAGACCCTGTGACATCCATGACTGCTTTTAAAGCCTCATAATCATTATTCATTTAATTTGGCCAACACACTCTGTAATAATTCCACATGTTAACGTGTGGCTGTGGTCTCTTGCAGGTGAGTGCAGTTTGACAAGGAGCTCTCTCTCTGCCCCTGCTTCCCTGGGACACTGTTGGAGCACAGGCTGCCTGTTGGCAGGCACACTCAATGGCTGCTTTCACCAAAGTGTAAAGTTGGCTGCAAGGCAGGTTTGGAAAGACACACTGCCTTGCTGCTCCACAAAGAAAATTGTTGCTCCTCGGGGAAATAACAAGAGTTAGAGCCTTGGTGCCAAATGTTATAGGATGCTGAATGTTTGCATTCTGAGAGATCTCTGCCTTGCTGTTAACAAGCACTGATTGTGCAGGGTGAAAGCATTTGCCTTCAAGACCTGTACAGAAGTGAGCACAATTGCCATTAGAATTTATTCATTGCCTCATATCTTTCTTCCTTGGACACCATCAGCTGGCTTACTTGGCTTGAAATTGGAAGGAATTAGTTTGTAATAGATTTGATGTAAAGGGATATAATAATATCCCTGTTCAGCAAAAGTCTGATTTATATGACCATTGTTTTCATTCCAGGATACACATATGAAAGGAAAGATCCTTATAATTGCTCTTACATCCCATGCAGTAAGAAAGTGGATTTTGGAGAAGTTAATGCAAAAAGCAAAGTTGCTGAGTAGTAAGAGGTAATTATCAAGTGTTAAGCATTGTGCAAAATACCCTTGTTGGCTCCTGGGTAGTTGATCAACTCATGTTATTACGCGTAGAGTTCTCTTAAAATTGCTTTTTTTTTTTTTTCATCAGAAATAGGGCTCGAGTCTTTCTTACAGCAAAGTTATTGAAGGTGCAGAGGACACACTCTAGTGAATTCAGAGTAAGGTTTTTCAAAGTTGTTGTGATGCAGAATAGGAAGCAAAATGATCCAGTCCATCTGAAGTTTTGTGTGAGCATTGGTTGAAAAGCATCTCAGGGTGTATCTGGGTAGAAGGGGTGTGGACATCCTGGATGCTCACTTATTACAGAGTAATGTTCTGAAATGGAGACTTCCATAGCTGTGGGGATAGATGGACTGAAGGATTGGAACCTCTTAATGGTAAAGGTGCATTTTGGACAGTGCTGCAGCACATCAGCGTTTGGACGTGTGCGTTACGGTGCTCAGGAAGAGTGATGCTGCCTTCCTTCTGCAGAGCCTTTCTCCCCCTGCTGAAGCACATTTCACTGAAGTACTTATCAATGACATGTTTCCAGCCTTACTTTATGGTATTTTTATTTTGTCATCAGTGATCTCCTCATCTGGATCTTACGTTACTTCCAGAAAATAGTGGCCAGGATTGACAAGAGTCAGCCCCCACTGGCCTCTGCTTCTGTCCTGCTGCAGGTCTGTCTGCAGGTTTTAGCTCTTAGTTACAGTACTCTGAGTCATCTCACTTCAACATTTTAACTCCTCCTTTTGAGAGTTTTATATATTACTTTTCCTCAGCTAGCAATCAAAACCTCAGAGGCTCATTTCCTTGCTTCCTTTTTCGGAAATGAGTTGTCTTTTTTAGCAGAACTTGAGTCTAAGGCCCATCCATTACTATTTAAAGATCCTGCTTACCACATGCTAAGGAAGGTCGTGAAGTTTCTTAACCTTCAGTCCATTAAAACAGCTCTAAAGGGCTGTGCATTAATTACATTTCTGCTTAGCTTAGTACAAAGGTACTTCTTGCTTACTGTGCAAGCCCTGTCTCCATTTCAGGTGCCTGAGACAGGTTTTCTCCTGGTCATTGAGGAATGAATGTGTATTTGGTTGCTTTCAAAAAAGCCAATGATATCTATTCTGATGGTCTTTTCTATACAGACTACCCCCCACACCCTCCCAAAGTCAGAGCTGGTGTGTCCTATCTTGTTTTGTTCAAATTAAGAACACACCCAACTGGGCCAGTCAAATTCTGATATGACACAGATATGATACAAGATATGACATGAGCAGTGTCTGCTCATACATGCATTCATGATAGGGCATGAGCAGTGTTAGCTCCTTTTTAAGTAGACTTAAGGTTTATTTCCCCATAAATTTTCAGCTTATTTTCAGTCAAAATAGTAAGAATACATTAAATGTTTTCTTTAAAGAATATATTAATAGCCTCTTCGGGACAACTAAAGCCATTGCCTTAGAAAGATCTGAACACTGGGTTTCACTGGCAGATTTTTGCTGTGGAAATTTTGTATTTTGAGTCATTCAGTAGCAAAAACTTTCTTATTATTTCTGTAAAAATATAATTGCTCTAGGAGGGAGATAATCTGGAAAAACTGCATTATTTTTCAAATACAGGAATCTTTTAGTTTGTAGTCTGAGAGGTGTTTGATATGCATTGCCTTTACTTAAAGGAACTGTTGCTCAAGGAAGCTACCAAAAGAATGAGTTGAGGTATGTTTCCTCTTAGATAAAACTGAATTTCCTATCTGCAGCCCAGCAGTCACCTGTCAGTTGCAGAATAGTTAGGATGAGAAACACCTTCCTTTGGAGTTTTATTTTTTTGATCTGAAGTACTGCATCTTGCATAATATTGCCATTAGCAATGTAATGTTCAGTAAATTATCTGCCTCTGACAGAGCAACAGTGTTTATTTATGCTTTAGATCAGTGATGGTATCTTCAAGAAAAGAAATGCTGTATGTGTAGCAATTTCTTTTACTCTTTTTTTTAACTAAGCCTGGATGATCAGTCTGCACTCTTCTCTGAAGTGTTGGGTTTGTTCCACAAGTAGGAAATTTTTCCTTATGCTTGGGTGAGAACCTTCCTGCAACTTCCCATTAGTTTACAGTTTCCATGTTGGTTTACTTGAAGGTATCATGTCAGAAACTGCAGTATATGCTCCTTGGTTTTAGTTAAAAATCAAATAAGCAAACAAGCAAAACCCACCCTAAGCAACCAAACAAAAAATCCCAAACGCCTCCAAAAGTGATAACTTTCCCCTGATTCAGGTGGCCAGGGAAATGTTAGGCTTGTGTTCAGACTCCTCCCAGTTAGCTTCAGTTGTGTTTTAAAGGCAAGTTATGGTTCCCAGGACAGTAAAGAGCCCACGTATTACTCTGTGAGTGTCCCACAAGAGTTATGTCAGTGTTGGGACACTGAAAATTTTGCATGAAAGCTGAGAAAAAATTGTTGTGCTTGTAGGTATAGAGCAGCCCCTGAGACAGGTCTCATCATAATCCTAACTCACCTAATCCTTTTATCCCTTACTTTCTGGGAGCTACTAGCCTTTCAAAAACATAACTTGAACTATAGGAATAACCCCTGTGAAACTGAGATTCAACCCAGAAAAGGGAAAAATTGCTGAACACACAGCGTGAAGCCCACTGGGAAATTAGCAGTTGTTTGCTTCTTCTGTGGAAGGTGCTCAACTACAGAGGGATGTCAGTAGAAATCTGTGGTAGCCTTATGGGATGATTTCCTGCTTCCAGGAAATAAAATAGAAGAGTTTGCTTTTCTTCTTTGTGTTTTGTCCAGAGGGGTGGCAGTCCAGACTAGCATTGTTTCTTTTCACCCGTTCTGTGTTAGAAAGAAGAGCATGATTGTGTACCAGCCTCTTCTCCCGTTAACAACGATGCTCTGTCTGGAGTTTGTGGAATTAGTCTATGAAATTCTGCCCCCTGGGACTTTGGGATTAACTGTCTTCATCCATTCTGCCTGTAGTTCTAGTCTGAGTTTTTCTGTGTGGCTAACATGAGGACTTGTTGGAAAACACTCTTGAAATTTGTATAAGTCATTCTTGCTGTACTACCATATTTTTCATTTCCACTGTAGTAAACTGTTCCAGATATGAGCAGTGACTCGCTGACAAAAGGTGTACAGGGCCTGTGTTTTTGTGGCCAAAGGCTCACTGAGTGCCAGAGAAATGAGGGTTCTGTGCCTTAATGTCCAGTGATACCATCTCAGCGGATTTCTTGGCTATGAAGGAGTTCCTCTCTGAAACAATGATGTGCTGTCTGCATCCCCTCTGTCTGCATGCTGTTATGAATGCCTTGTGTTTTCTTCCACAAGCTAAAGGAAGTTGTAGTTTACAAGGACCTACTTGCCTTTCATTCCCTAAGGAAGATGATTTGTTTTGTTTTGTTTTGTTTTCTTGACTGGGTCAGCAATTGTATCATAAAAAGAATATGGCAGCAGTGATTAAAATGAATTTGCCAAAATGTTTCTCAAGCTACTAAGGCCATGAAATACTACAATTAGCAGTGAAGCAGTAACAGCAAGTTGAAATTTCATCTCAATAATGTACAGATTTTTCATTCAGGGCAGTAGAGTAGAGATTTAAATTCTTGAATATTGAACTCTCTAATGAAAACCTCGAGTGACCAGTGTGTTTGTAAAGGTTTATATTTGCACAGGCAGATTTTCAAAGTTGAGAAAACACTGTGGATAGTGGAACATTACTGCTCCTTTCAGAGGTGATGATGGAAGGTCTTAGCCTGCATGCTGCACTGTTGTAATTACATGTGCAATTGAGCTCTGTCCAGGCTCAGTAACTTACTGCTAGAATGCTCAGGCCAAGGCAGACTTAGAAAGAAGGTTCTTCCTATGGGATGTTCAGCTTACACTGTGTTTGTGTTATTCCACAAAGCTACAGCGCTTAAAAATGCAGTTAAGTCAGTAGGAGTCAAAGGATAAATAGACTGAATTTCAAATAGAAATCTAACGCCAGTTTTAAATATTTCTTGTAATGTGTGTGTTATGCAGGAGCTTTGCACCTTAAAGCAGGATACTAGAGGTCTGATTAGTGTAGATTCAGGCCAAAGGCTGAGCCCTTCTGCCTAAATTAAATGCCTATTTTTCTATCAACCATTACCCTGTTGCATGGAGGTTATATGGCTCTGTGTCAAAATATGCTGATATCCTTATGGCATGTCTTCTGCGCTCAGCATAACCTGAGAATATTGTAGCTCTGGTCTCCCGAAGCAACTGTTATGTTTATTTTGATGTACTATTATGGGTTTTCCAGAGAGTCTGTGTTAGGCTGTAAATTCAGCCTCCAGCAGATAAGATACTATGGAGGAAAACTTTTCAGCACTGGGTTCTAGATGCAACAATAAGGTACTTGTTTATATGTTTTTTGAGGCTGCATTCAGAGATGCTAAAAGTGTAGACAGATTTCAAATGATGATTTAATTGTTTACAAGTGAGTGTTTTCTGCAGCATACAAAAGAGATGAACTAATCCCCAGAGGCTTTTTGATATAACTTGAACAGATGATTTCCTGACATTGTTATATATCCTGGTTTAAGGCGATGAATAATTAGCTATTTAAGTTTAAAAAAAATACCTTGAGAACTAGATGTCAACTGAAAAGCTGTCAGTAAATTTGGAACAGCTTTGCATGTCAAGTTGATTATAGCAATGAATAAAAGGAATTACAGGAAAATGAACCATGCAGTGTGCAATTTTTAACTTCAGTCTCCCCACAGTTTCTCCCATCTCATTCTCCAGATTCCTAGGGTGCTTGTGATTCTATCAAGCTGTGGAGTTCCCTTTCACAAAATCCTTTACTCTGGGCTACTCTTTCTCACTCTTTGCTCCACTTTGTCCATGTGCAGTGACTTGAAACTTTAGATTCAAGGATTTCCCCCCTCCAGCCCCAAGTGCCATTAATACCATCTCTTGTCTGAGTTCTTGAAATATGGAAAGACACTTACTGCACAGCTTCAGTTCCAGGCAACTGCCTGGGATCATCAGCTGAGGACAACAGTTCCCTTCCCTTGCACATCCCACAAGCTGCCATGGTTATCCTCCAGTAGCAGAGATTTATTTTATGTTTTCCAGAGTGGATTGGATGTAAGAGAGCAGTTCCTAGGTCTGAGCTGAACTGTTTGCAGGCTTAGTGGTATTCATGCTTTTACATGAGCAGTTGTCAGTGTAGCACCTGAAGACCAGTGCAAAATGGAGCTGCTGTACAACAATTACTGTTAACCAACACAGGATACCTGTCTGATATGCTGAAGTGGCAGATTTTGCCTTCCTGTCATCATCATGACTGTAGTGAGTCAAAGCAGTGCTGGAAACCTGTTCTAGAAGAGAGAGGGAACCTCTCCTGGCAGAGGCAGATGTGCTATTTATGAAGAGGTGGCTTACTGAAAATAGATTACAGATGGTCTGACAGCAATGATGCACAGGAGAAGGGATGGGGGGAAGTAAAAGAAGGAAACCCTGGAAGTTAAGGGTGGGGTTGAGAGGTTCCTCACTGATGGCTTCCCTGTTCAGGCAGTGAGCAGAAGTGCCATTGCTTTGCACTGGATATTACTGTAACCCTTTATTTTGCCTGTGCCTGTTTCTTGCCCTGTCATTTAGATGTGTGATGTGGAGCAAGGTTTGCTTAAAAATGTTTCAAAATCATTGAGACTGGGCATTAATAAACCATGTGTCCCATTTTAGTATAACCATGTTGGCTTCAGCTTGTCACTTGGTCATGTTGGAAATAAATTATCATTTTGGGCTGCAGTAATTTTCATACTGATGCAGCATAAACACAGCAGCAGTGTACACCAGTATAGTGATACCAGAATGGTTTATACTAGTATAGCAATGCAAACCCAAGCTCCTACAGTGTATTACTAAGTACTTGGCTGTTTATGAGGGGCTTAATGGCATCACATGAATGGATTGGTAGCTAAATGAAGGATTGACGAAGCTAATCTCTGTGAGAATCCTCTTTAATGAGTTAATGAGGTGTTCTTATGGGCTCCCTGCACACACAGATGCTAATGAGAGTTTTTCCAACTTACCAAGTGATGAAACTTGGATCTGCATCCAGGCTGATAATAAAAATGATGGATAGGTTCTGTTATTTGGGGAAAATATGTTTTAGTTCTGGCATGAAAACTGCAGAAGGGAGCCAAGACTGCTGTTCTACCTGCATATTCTTTATCTTCTCCTGGAGCTTACTGATTAAACTCAAAGTCTGGTGCTAAACCCTCAGTACTTCCAAAGCTGAAAATCAGCAGCTGTACTTAAAAAAAAAAAAAACCAACCTAAAAATGTATTTCATCCTTTAAAGATCAGCATTACCAAATCCTGTGTTCAAAACTATCATGCAAAATATTTCAAAAAGATTTTTTTTGTGTATGTCAGTTGTTTTAGGGGTTTCCTGAGGAGATGCTGTGCAGTGCATGGGGCTGTGTGATTGGGGTGAGGGGATGGATGACAAGCAGCTGTGGCTGGAGCTTGTCTGATCTGCCTGCCAAGGCTCTGGGAGCAGTATCCTGATGCTGGACATGTCCTCTTCACCTTACAGCAGCCTTGCATCCGTCAGGCACAATCTAGCTTTAATGCAATCATCAGATTCCGTTGGCATGCTCTTTAATCCTTGTTCCAGGTCATTAATGAATTTGTTCAATATGACCTCCCCTCAGCTCAATACAGTGCCATTTGTCATTATCATTTGTTTACAGTCCTGCAGCCAGTTCTCGATTCCAGTGCTGTGTTGCCCCTTTCCAAGTCTTTTTGAATTAATTTTTCAATTAGGATTTCGTGAGACACAGATGCTGTCCTAAAATCCAGAAAATATGACCTCCACTCTGTTCCTTTAATCCACTCTCTCTGTAACGCTATCAAAGAACAAATAACGCAATTAAATTTGTCTGGCAGGCTTTATTCTGTATAAAGCTATACAGGCTGCTTCTCATTCTATTACCCTCAAGATTTTTAGCTGGATTTTCTTAACAAAGTTGACTTACCCTTGTCTTTTTTTCTTTTCCCCTTCCCTCCTAAAAGGCTTCGGGCTGTGTTCCCAGCCTCTTGTTGTCCTCAGTTTATTCTTTGGAAAGATGCTGCTCATGAGAGTAGCAGGATGGAGAGGCTCAGGGCATGACCCCAGCTCTGTGCCAGGCTGTACTCTCTCTGGAAGGGCCCAGGTGGTTGCAGGTGGGTGCAGGATGTTGAAGAGCTGAAGCTGCTGCTCACAGCATGTGATGACTCCACAGTGTGGCTGTCACCATCCAGCCCTGCTTTCCTCTGCTTCGAGGGCAAGGATTGCATGGGTGTCTTCTGGGTGCAGTGCAAAATTTGGTGACAAGGTGCTTGTTTTTTGTTGCTATTGCTATTGGAGGTATGAAGACACCACTTAGGCTGGCCCACCACTGTGTATCTCTCTTTTCTGAGTGCTTTGATCCAGATTTCCAGCTACTTGTGATAGCTACAAGTGAAATGTGCAACCCTTGTGCCAACTGCCTGACTTAGCTTTGAAGCTTGGCCGTGCCTGAAGTCTGTTCTCTTCACTGCTCATATAAGTTTTGAACATGTTCTTTACTGTGCAGGCTTTAATATTCTTGTGGTAATTTACTTGTCTGGAAACTTCAAATGAATTTGGTCACGGCCTTCCTGCTGGTTTGTTTTTTTTTTAAACCATGTCCTGTTTCAGATAGTACTCAAGCAGGTTGTTCTCGTAAGAGATGACGACTGGAGAGGTTGTCAACCGAGACATTTTTTTCCTTTAAGTGCTGTACTTATACACTGAACTGAATTAGTGTCTCCTTCCATGTGCTTTTTTATGTAGCTTTTTATAACACTTGGTTACTCTATATAGATTCCTCTGGCTCTATTAAAGTTGTGGAAATTTTGCATAAGGGCATGTATCATTTTTCTTTTTTCTTTCGCTTTTCCATCCCTATAACTACAAATAACTCACATTGTGAGGCTTTCAGAGAGAAGCTGGGGCATGGGGGGAGAAACATCTTTTTCACTATCATCCTGTACACTTTGGCATCTTTAAACAACCCAATTATATTGATCCATTAGATTAGTAGTCCTTGTCTTTTTACACATTTGCATTTCATGCTGAAATCTGTTTGCTGCCTTAGACAAACTGTGTGGTTTGTTAGGGCAACTGAACAATGCAGCAAAGCCACTGTTCCTGCCAGCTCCTAATAAATGATTAAAGCAAGCAGGACAGTTGACCCTTGCTCTGAATTGGTCAGATGTATCATTCTTAAGCACAGATTCCCAAAGTGGTATTGGAGCAGCTATACTGTATTAAGGTGTCAAGACTGAAAGATAAGTCTGCCTGGAGTTAATAAGTTAAAACATTAACTGTCTTTTGCTCGTACCTGTGAGACAGCATGTCTGGCCTGGGGAGTTAACATATTCAAAATGTCAAAGCAGTGCTAGGACAGCAGCATCTGTGGCTAGACATATTATACAGATGTCTGGGCAAGCTCCCTACTGCTATCTGCATGCTGCTGTCACTGGTCCTGGTTGAGTTCAGGGATCTGTGCTGAGCTGGAAGCAGCAGATACTTTTCAGGTGGTAAAAGACACCAATGATAGGGGTAGTTCCAGCTTCATCTGTAAGTGGAACAGTATTTAATAGACAGGTGTTTCAGTCTGGGGCTTAAATGTTCAGTAAGATTGCATGGATTTATTTTGGGTAATAGTTTTTATGCAGGTATTTGAGAGTTCTGGGCTATTTCTGGGCACTGACTGTTACTGCAAGCTAAGGCATAGTAGGTCTTGCTGCAGTTCAGGTTCTGTAAATGACTATAGTCTTATGTAAAGCTCCTGCAGATGAGAACAGTTTTATCTTTGTGCAAAAGCAGTGAACCAGCAGGTCTTACATTTCACTGAGCTGCTCTTCAACTGCTGGATAAGCATGTGAGTGTTCGTTTGGGAGAAGATACATATGCTGTGCCCAAGTTCTGGGCAGACCCTCAGCTTTTTGGCTTTGGAGGAGCTACACAGATTTATTTTATTAGCCAAGGATGAGAGCAATTTTTACCAAAATCATCAGCTATTAAAGAGACTGCAGTTGTTTCTAGGGGTGAAATATCCAGAGTCACTGTGCAGGGACATTGGGCACATCTGGTGGGGGTTAAATATCCAGAGTCGCTGTGCAGGGACATTGGGCACATCTGGTTTTTGACCTGACCTCTATGTTCTACCAGCTGATATATACCTCAGCACTGGGAGTAATCTTCACCAAACTGTATCAGGATAGTCAAAGACTTAGCAGCTGTGCATCAGTGTCTCAAGTCCTGCTGATTTGTTTCAAGTTAAAAACCCATAAAAGTACCATCTTTTCCTATAGCCTGCCCTGTGGTGGAGTAGAAATGACCTGACAGCTCAGTCCTCTTCACATTTCTAATACTGTTATCACAGACTTAATTTCCAAATGCTTTCTAACACCTTTTCTTTCACATGGAAGAACTGTCTTGGTATGGCAAGGGTGGTAAGCCTTTGGCACACTCAGGTATGTGTTGCTAAAGTTATTCATAGGTGTGCTGGTTTTGTCCTCAGTAACTTGGGTTATCTTGACCCCTGGTGTGCTGGTTTGGCCTCAGTAACTTGGGTTATCTTGACCCCTCTGTAATCCAGACAGAACCCCCAGTACAGTTGGAAATGGAGTGGAGAGGAAAGCTGTAAACATTTGGGATCTCAATCCCAGATTTTACTATTTTGTACTGAGTTTTTGTACTGCAAATGATTTCTCTGCAGAGTTCATCTCTTCCATATTGCTATTTTGTCTTGAATTTTTGTACTGCAAATGATGTCTCTGCAGAGTTCATCTCTTCCATATTTTTGCTGCATGTGCTCCTTTCCCCTTTTAGTAGGTGTCTTTCTAGGGTTTGTTTCTCCCCACCTGCACTCCAGCTTTATTTGATCAATATCCTCTTCTAAAGGATTACTGGTAGATTCAGTGTATTTATATTCTCGTTTTTGTTTCTTTCTAATATTTTTTTTTCCCTGGGAGACACTTCTAGATGTGCTACAGCTAAGGACAGTGAAAATGCCTCAAAGTATGCAGAGTAGCAGCAGGAAAACTGTGATATAGTTGCCATGACAGAAACATAGTGACCCACACAAATGAAATGCTGCAGTGGGTGGCCATGAAATTTCAGAAGGGATAGGCAAGGCAGAAAAGGTAGTGGGGTAGCCCTGGATGTTAGGGAGTATTTTGATTGTCTAGAGCCTGTATTGTGTACTTAAGGATGTTGACCAAGACAGTACTTCTGTGGAGCTGATCATGAAATTCTGTGTCTTAAATTTTAGGGCACGTTCTGGCTCAAGATACCCTCCCATTCTTTGCAGCTTCTTAGCAAACTAGATGAGGAAATGATCTTGTGTGAATATATTTTCCCTCAGTGGTTTGGTTTTAGTTAGGATCCGTTCTGCAATTTGGCCACACAAACACTTCATTTGTCAAAATTAAGGGCTGGCAGAGGCCACGTGGGCTCATGTTGCTGCTGAAGAACAGGTTGGTTAAGCTGCGTACCAGAGAGGCTGTCAGAAGTGAGTGCACTAATTGCAGTTCAGTGGTTTGAAGCAGCCTCTGTGCATTCTGCCATCCCAGGAGCTGCAGGACCACCCTGCATATTTGACTGGAGTTCCTCCACCTCCATCACGACCACTTCTTGCCACTGGCACTCATTTAGAGAGAAGCCCCTGGAAGGTGTCTGCATTGTCCTCTTCCTGGCTTCACTGCATGAGTTCTCCCCTCTCCTGGGGCTTCACTGTCAGTGCTATGCATGGGATTGCGAGTGAGGCTGAGACCAGAGCTTGGGTCTGTACCAGACATAGCAGGTGGTGTCTCTCAGGCAGTTGAGAAGCAGCTGTCATCTTGTCCCAGTGCTGCATGACCAGCAGTGGGACATTGCTGTGCTGGGTAACGTGAGTCCTTGCTGCTGGAGGGAGGGAGTCAGCACGTGGGGCTCAGTCCCAGGGGGTTGCTCCATGCTAACTACATGCTTTGGTGTTCCTGCTTCTCAGAAGCCTTTGTCATTGCATGGAGATATGCTCCATCCACCCTTTGCTCCCTTCTGTCTCATCAACGAACCTAAGTGTCTGTGGCACTTGGTCATGAAAATTCAGGTATGTGTCTTCCAGAGCAGACAGGTTGGCTTCCCCTTTCTTGCACTGTTAGTTTGCTTCAGGCTTGTCTTGTGCCACTTCTTGCCTAGAGCTGGCTACACTGGCTGGAATTCACTAAACTGTCTTCACTAAACATTTGTTTCCAGACCATTGCAGCTGTACTAAGTGGTGGAAAGATTGAAATATTGATAGCACAGTAGTTTCTGCCTGAGAACCACTATTCAGTGTTAGTGGGGGAAGAAAATAGTGCAAATGTGCTAATTTCCAGTCTTGGCATTTCAAGATCAGTCTTTCATTGAATAATTGTTCTTTATGCACCATAGGAAACATTCTCCATAAACTCTTTCCTTTCTTCTAGCTGCCTTTTGGAGGAGGGGGAAAAAGAAGTCAAATAATAGCTTTTATACCTGTGTACTAGACCCTCCTGGATGTATGTTAATGTGCCTAGCAGAAATAATAAAATTATGATTTATGTGGCCTGTCATGACAAGCTGATATTTTTGTGGAATTGGTGTATTTGCTTGAAAGGATCCTTTGCAGAGCAGTTAGTGTGGGGCTCTTGGGTACATTAGTAGCAGCAAGTGCTTTCCATCTTTTCCTCTTTATGCAATCACTCTTAGGGAGCCTTTGAAATGATCCTAAGACCCAAAAAAGCCAACCAGACAAAAAAATGGGCTAGTGCCATGCAGACCCTCCTGGAAATGCTCACCCTTTGGACTCCTTGAGTCCATGCTCATAGATAGTGCAGCTTGTGACCTTGGGCAGCATGATGAAAAGCAGATCTGCAAGAGGATTTTTGGGTCTTATTTTCTTGATACCTAAATGGCATCCTGTTGTGCAGGCTCTGGCCCTTGGAAAGCACCTAAGCACATTGGAGATGTTGCTGCTGTGACCCCTTTGTGTTGCAGTCCAAGAACCTGAGCTGGGAGACTTGAGAATTTGCTGTACCCCTGCCCAGCAGCTCCTGTCCAGGTTAGCAGTACTGGCACTGCTGGGAAGTCACTCCTCCCTAAATAAGTTGGCATGTGTGGGATAGCTGGTGGTGTAGAGGCTGCTGTTGGTGTGACTCAGGGTTACAATTAAGGTTACTGAACACTTCCTATAATAAGATGCTGGGTTTCATTGCAGGGACATGTCTGCAGGGAAACTCCGTGTGTTGGTGTCTTGGGTGCTATTCCAGGGCACTCATGCCACCACTGTCCTCATGATGCATGGGAGGTTTGTTACCTGTCCTGTGTGCCCCCTTGCTAGTGGAGAGATGTCAGAAACATGGAGAAATGGCAGTCAAGGCATTCCTTTCCGATCCTGTTGTTTTGTTTCTGTGAGTATACAAAGTTTTTGAGCCAAATTTGAGTGTAGGATAAAAACCACAGGCTGGCAGGCTAACAAACCCCTGGGTCATAAAATGACTCAGCAGAAGAGACGAAGCCACAGTGCCCTGGGATAGCTGTAACTCTCAACTGCAAATTGTGAAAACAGCACTGCCCACACAGGGAGCTGCTGTTATGTGGTCCTGCCTTGCAGGCAACAGAGCAATTGGAGAGGACGTGTAAAGTGCCACTTTTAGGTGAATGTTTTGTGTCTTTGTCTGAAACTGTGGTTTCACGGTGGTGTTGCTGGCAATTGTTACTGCTGCTTGCCTTATTACCCTGTCCCCAACCATTATGAAGGTTCTTCCTTTGTAATCCTCCATGCTCCTGGTTTCACTGGCCACCTCTCTACTGTGACAGCACAGCTCTCCTTGCCTTTTGTCATGAGCTGAGTGAAAGAACTGTAAAGTGACACAGGACAAATAAATACAACTAAAAAAGATCTTTTCAAGCTGGTTTGGTTTCCCTGTGTGCCTCAGGGTCCAGCTGCACAAAATGTGGAAAAACTGCAGTGCAAGTGCTGTGGTTCTGGAGTGAGGGCACCTCTGGCACTGCTGCTGGGGGGCCACTGCCCTGTGCCAAGCCACATGCAGGTCTGTGCTGCCTTCAGGGATGGAGAGAAGTGACTAGAAACTGAGTGAAAATAGCTCATCAGGTATAAAAAGGCTTTTCAAGTTCCTGCCACACTCGTCAAAGCTGAACAGAGCTGCGTGGGAAGTATCAGTGTGCAGTCCAGAAGTGATGGAAGGGGCAACGAACACAAAGCTTGTCTGCAGGAATGGGTCCAGAGCAGCCAGCAGCACTTAGCTGAGTCTAGGCATTAGGCTTTCCTGCAGTCAGGCTTAGATCATATAATTAGATTGTAGCACAGGTTGAGTTACCATATTCAAACCCGACCCTCTTGAAACTGTGCTCAAAAAACGTTTTTTTGTGGCTTGGGCATGTCTTGTGGTCAAGGTCCTAGACTTTGGAGGTTTCTCTCATATTTCCTAGGTGACTCTGGAATAGTTGGTTTATTAATCTGTACCTCATCTGATTCTTCCTATCCTTTGGCTTTGTTTTGGGAAGATTGCAATGTTTGTGAAAACATCTGTCTCTTTCCTGGGAGTGAGACATTAACCCTTTATGAAAAAACACAGTAGCCAAACCCTAGACCAAAGTCTGCTTTCCTCAGTGTCACCTTTCAATAGCAAACAGATTTCTTACCCTGATCAGTCTTTAAAGGTGATCAATGTGTTGTGCTGTTTATACAGCAATGTCATACTGTTTACACTCCAATTCCACTACAGATTTCATCTGCTCACAACAGTGGAGATTAATGATTCATAGCACTTGACAAACAGCAGTCTGAAATTTCAGATGGGATAGTTGCTGAAGTCCCTGGGGTTTAGTTGTCGCAGCTCTTGTGGCACTGTGTCAGGCTGCTGAAACCAGGTAGAATTTACATGGAACATGTACAGACCAAGAAGACCTTTACTCGAAGTGGTGCCAGTTCTGCTGTTTGTTTCTGTGTGTAGATGTTGGACAAGTGATAACTTTTCCCTCTGACCTTTGTTCACCTTTCATTAGCAGCTAGTATTCAATAAGAGCAGGCAGGTTGGACAAAACACAGAGGTTGTACCTTGAAAAAAAAAGTGTGTCCCCTCATCCCTCACACATGGGCTATTACTGTACACAGTGCCATCCATAACCATGTGTCAGGCCACGCACAGGAGCTGGAGGAGACCACTGGTGTTTACCCAAGTGTGACATTTATTTGGCACTAGTGATAGGCAGATGATTTTAAGAACATGCCTCTTCCCTCAGTAAAAGTCTTCCTTTTAAGTTGCTGACATTGAGCTTGAGTTTTAGAACTGTTTTTTGCAGTTGAAAACCAACTTTGACTATGTTTATGTCCTCCTTCCTTCACCCTCCTCAATTTCCTTATTGCCAAGCTTCAATTTTTTTCTGATAATTCAGAAATGAACTCTGTGTCCAAGTGATGTGTGTTGCACTGATAGGGCAAAACAGTTGCCCTGCAATGCTGTACTGCAGATTCCCTCCACGATGCCAACAGCACAGGTTAATATAACTAGCCATGGCCAAAATGAGGGGGAAAATAAACAGGAAAAGCTGTAGCATCACAGTTTAATTGGCCCATGCTGATGCATCATGTTCCACATGGTGGAATGATGCCATTGAAACCTGGTTTATATTTAAAACTTTTGAAATTAATCGTTCCCTCAAGAAATCTGTGCTGTTCAGCAAGGATTGGACTTAGTTTGTCTGGCTGTTAAATAGTCTGAAAACTTATCTATTACAGGAATCCCCTGATCTTTCCAGGATGTTTTATGCATACAGTAGCCACTTCCTCTTATAGAAATATTGTCATTTGGAAGTGAACAGTGCATGTTGAAAAAGCTTTTGTCTGCAATCAAATTGGCATCGACCGAGAAAATCCAGATGATCTCCCAAGGGGGAGTGTGTGCAGCTGGGCTGTTCTTTGTTACAGGAGTACTTTGCTTTTTTTATTCAAACACATTTTGTATTCTATCTGTTGCACACACCTGCTGGTATTGTGATCTTCCTGCTCCGATACAAATGTGAATGGGACAATGTAGGACAATGATGTGACCAAACAAGCATTGCTTAGGGAGCAGCTGCGAAATAGATGTACCTGCTAAGTCTACAGGAGAAGAGCTGTGAGTGCTGCTGTCATTTGTCTTTAGAGTAAGGTCATCCAAGAACAAGAGTCCTCTCACCTCATCTCTCACCTTCAGATGATTTTCTACAACCCCCCAGATTAGTTGATGACATGATATTTGGATTTCACTGAGGTTTCTCAGTTTCCTTCCAGTCTTGATATCCTTTGGCCAATTGTCAGATAATATCTACTACATGTGTATAATAGTGGTACTTTGCTGTTAAATGTGATCTTTCATCAAGCTGTTAGCAGTGTGACAGAGGTAATCATGGACTTTTTCACCTGGGCACAGTGTGCTGCCTGGCCTATGACTTGCTGAGTGCAGGAAAGGTGAACCAAGGGTTTCAAGGCCAATTTTCTCCTTGACTTTTTTTTCTCTGGGTTGATAGCTTGTTTCTTCATTAGTATATTTATGGTGATTATGAAAACAAAAGTTGCTTTATAGGCATAATTAGAAGTAAAAGGACTATATAGTTTCTTGGAGGAAAGCCAAATATTTTTTTCATCCCGTTCTGATTTAGCCCAAGTGAGAACTACAGTGATTCAAAATTAGTCTCATGAGCCTGATAATCTGACAGACAAGAATTTACTAAAGTAAAAGTGTCTAATTTAGACAGATGTGGATTTAAGAGAAAGCATTGACCTGCTTTTTGACCTGCTCTATTAGACTTTTCAATTAAACAGGATGTAGAAATGAGACCTTGCAGAGTAGTACCTGGACCAGCAGGACTGAGGTTTTAAATGTCTCTTACGTTAAAAGATGTTCCTTTAAAGATTTTGCTTGAGTGCTAACCCTGGAACACTAATGATGGAGTCTCCTATAGGGATGTTATCTCTTTCTAAACTTTTAATTAATAGGCTAAATAGACAATTTTTGTGCTTTTGTGTTTAGAAGCTCTTTAATTGAGGTGTGAATTCTCTGGCCTAGCCAAGTTAAGCGTTCAGATTTTGACACCAAAGAAGATGCCAAACTACAGGAAATGCAGAAGTGCACTTGTATTGTGATGTGCAGAACTGGAGAGAGACATTCATCAGGATGAACTTTTAATGTAAAACAAAATGACCACAGCTAACTGCAGCTGTTAGAAGGCAAAATTTTGCCAAGAATGTGGCCAGTCCTTTTATCATCAAGTCCTGATCAACTTTTTGAAAAGGTTCTAATGCTTGGAAATTACAGGAGCATCAGTCAATTGTAATTTAAGAAAGAAATGTAATGTTCATCCAAATATTGTAGAGATTCTGTAATTTCTGTGTGACATCTGGATGTCTGGAAAAGGGGTGACGCTATAAAAACTCCTGCCATCCTTGTTCTAGCAGGTGTGTTTGTTCCTAATATCTCTACTTTGGACCAATAAAGGCTCAGAACACCAGCTTTTCCACTATTCCAGAGTAATGGCTGTTTCTGTCTGCTCTCTTTGTAGACTGAACCTCCTAGTCCCTACACCAGCTTGGAGACTCAGGTTAGTACTAACCCCCATCCCACTTCTTTCTTTCAGAGAAGCTCTTGGTAAGAGAGTGCTGATCTAGTGTTGCCTGTCTTATTAATGATACTTAACCCTGTTGGTGTTCCTGGAGAAGGTGCAGCTGTAGCAGCTATAGTAATAGCTCCCAGCATGACTGACTGGACAGGGGAAGAACCAGACTCTACAGAAAACAGTAGGTGCAGATAGTGGGGAAGGACCTGGCATACAGCTGGGCAACAGCAGAATTGACTTGTATATGCTGGAAGGGAGGATGCAGTCCTCAAGGCAGTGTGAGCATCCTTTCGTGGCATTCTCATTGCTTTCTGTATGCTCTGCTTCCTAGCTGGTTTTATGATTCCCTCTGCTAATGTATTATTTTCAAATACTGTTGTGCTGCCCATTTTTTTCTTCAGACATTACAATGAACAGTAATGAATCTGTGGAGATGGCTGGCACCAGAAGGTCAAAGTGACAGAAGGGATTTTACAAAGTCACTGATGTTTTGATTTGTGTTTTCTAACAAGGCAGCATCATTGATTTCCATTCTCACTGATCTTTGGGAGACAGCAAAGGCAATGGTACTTGCATACTGAAGATGAGTGTTTATTCAGAACACATTTCCAATGCCCCTTAGTGACTGCATAAATATTTCTTCCTTTGTCTTCTGCTGCCCTTTCTCTGGGGAAGGCTTTTGACTGTTTTGTTATTTGTTTCAACAAGCCTACTACATCTTTTTTATGGACCTCACTTCTGTGGCAGACCTTTGTGAGTTGGAGCTGGCAAGGAAGGATCACACAAAGTTTGTTATATACAGTGGCATTATAAAATGGTATCAAAACAGAGTGCATAGTAAAATACTGATCCATGCATGATGTAGAACTAGAAATGTACAGTAATAATGAAGATTTATTTTATTACTGACTTAAAATAGTGTAAGAACATGAGTTTGTCAGTGAAGGTACTAGGGGAGAATGCACATGTGAGTATGAGCAGGAGAACTTCTCACTTGGAGGAGAAGGAAGTGACAGGGGTCAGCTCTAGCTGGTACAACTGCCAGCTGCTGCACATTATGGCTGAGGTGATGCCTTCAGCCCCAGCACACCACTTCCTTATCGTGCCCTGCCAGTCTGCACCTTCCCTGACCTGCTTGTCATTTGCTCTTCTGTAAGCTCTTCTTAGCTTACCTCCTTGCTAAGACTATTAGCAGCACTGCTAGGTGATTCTTAAAGTTGCTGTGTTTTCAAGGGGCCTTAATATTTTTAGGGTCAGGGAGAGCATAGACACATTGTTCAATGAATAATAAAGGTAGAAATTCAGTTTATGCTCTTATGTGTTATTATTTCTTTCAGTGTTACTGAAAGCCACATCCACTTCTGAATCTATTTTCTGTAGAAAGCTGCTTACTTGTTACTGTGGAATAGATGAGGAGAGCCAAACCCAGCTTCCTACAGACAACACACTTAGGTCCCAAAGTGTTCTAGGCTGCTGGGGCTGCTCACATGGAGGAGCTGAGACCAGATGGGTATCCTGGGGTGGGGAGGAAAGAGATTGTCTGAGAGGTGGAATTAAATCTGGATATCACACCTGAAAGGCAGGGTGCAGCTTTGGTTTCTAGGGATCTATTTCTCTTCAGGTGAAGTGATAAAAAGCATTTGGATGAGCAGTGGAAGTTGTTTTGTGTCTAGACTAAGAAGTTAGCAGTCTTAGCTGCAAGTGTCTCTGTTTACTCTGCTGTGAAAAAGCACTTGGAGAAAAATAACATCAGTAGCTCTAACATTTTGCAGACTTGAGCAGGATGTTAACTTGTGGTTAGTAAAGAATCCCTAAATTTGCAGAAGTTCCCTGCATACTTTATTCTCTTCCTTTTTCTTTGGGGGCAGCTGGGAGCAGAGTAGCACTGCATTCATTTGAGTAGACTGGGGAGCAGCTTCTCTGCTTTGCTGGTTTCCTGCACAATCTTGGGATGAATCAGCTCATTTGAGAGTTTCTCTCCACTGCCCTCTAGTTTCCTGTCTTGGCTTGGTTTGATTGGTATTTGAATGTTGACATTTCAAACCCATGCTCTATTCTGGATGCCTTCTCATGAATTTTTCATATAGTTTCCCTCCTTTTCCTAGTCTTTCAATCAGCTGTACAACTGTTGAGAATTTTACAGGTATGGCTGCAAGTGACCTTCTGAAGGGAGAATGGATACTCTTCCAACCTGCTCAGCTTCAGCAGATCTCTTTGAACTCCCCTATAAGGATATATTTTGGTTTGTGTGTAAGTGAACAGAAGAAAGCATTTACTTGAGAGCTAAGCAAGTGTCCGCACTGATATTTTTCCAAGGAAAAGACAATTTCTTTAAAAAAAATATTTTGCCCAATATGCTCATGTTCTTCACTCTTTTAGAGGCTTAGCAAAGTAGTTTGTTCAAATTGGACCTGCCAAGTCACACTATTTGTGCTAATCAAATAAAAGTATAGTGGGTATCAGTTTAATTAATTTATACTTACCTGTGCTGGGAAAGTATGTCAAAAGATGATACAGTCAGATAGTTCCTGTTCTTCCTAGAGAGCATCATATTTAAAGTATTTATTATCCTGTAATTCCTTTCTCTGAAACTGATTTCTGACTTAATTCAAGAAAGTACTCAGAACTGAGGGTTTGTGATGCCACTCGGTTGTGGGAGTTGCACCTCATGATTAAATAGACAGTTTGAACATCAAAAATGTACTCTTGGTGTATTTCTTGCCAATGCCAGAACCTTTGTCACCAGGTAAGAGTCAAATAACTGCATTGCCCATAGAATCTTTATATTATCACTTGCTTAGTTGTTTCACCTTTAATTATTTCTCCTGTTCAACCCAGAAATTTTAAACCCTAACCTTCAGCGGTGGGTGCCAAGAGGGACTCAGATCTGTGATCTGCACTCACAGCCTGCAGGCAGGAGAGGCCATCTGGAGGGACACACTGCAGCCTGGAAAGCTCACACACCTCTCACCTGGCTCATGTCTGGGAGCTGTGGGGTGCTGTCAGCCCTGCTTGGATCCAGAGCACAAGTGTGGCAGCAACAGTTGTACAGGTTGCTTAATGAAGCATCTAAAACACAGAGGGTTGCAGATAAGTGAGCATTTTGCCCTTTGTGCATGGTCTTGGTCTCCATCTGCTTCGCTGGGGCTGCACAGCTGATTTCACCTGAGTGCCATGTAATTAGCATTTCCCAGTGAGAGCAGATAAGAACTGCAAACGTAAAGGTACTATATTCATTACTGAAGGCAAGAATAGCAACACTCCCTGTGCATAGAGTTACCATATGAAAAAGAATCATGAAATAATCAGGAAACTTTTTAAAAAGAATATGAATAGAAATAAGGCTCTCCATCTTTTCTGTCTCTGGTTTTAGGTGTGTTTGGGATTGAGTCTTATTGTTACCTCACAAGTTAGAAACTTGGGGGATTTATTTTCAGTTTTAGTCGGTATTTGTGGAAAACATCCCATGAATCCAGGAAGCTTGGAGCCTTTAGAAAAAGTGTCTTGCAGCTTTTGTGACAAGATAATTGTGATTGGTAACGCCATAAGCATGGAGTCTTTCATAAAATCCAGTTGTGAAGATAAAGTAATCTTCCAGGGTACTTGCTTTTCAGAATGCACATAAATAGTTCTTTTCCAGCACAATAGATTGTGGGGTAAGGAGGGATGCACAGTTCATAATGTGCCAAGGCCAGTAAAGAGCTGAAATGCCTACAGGATATGTGGCCACTGGGGAAAATTCTGTAATTTCTTTTGGTGACTGTGCATGCTGTAATTGAGGATTTTGCATTCAGCTGTCCAAGTGAAGAGGAAACAGCATGTTTTCCTCCTCCTGAGGAACATGAAAATACCTCTGAAACCTTCATAATGCAATCCCCATAGAAGCATCCAGTGCAATCAAATTGCTGAGCTGTTGTTGTCTAATAATCAGATACACTGATTCTGGCAAAGATAAGCCCAGAAACAGAGTGGCTAGAAATGTCTCCATTGTTAAATCACACAGGAAAGTGTTTAGATCTTTAGGAGAATTCATCTTTCAAATGTATCTGCTGAGTGGGTCCCTTTTGGATACAGGTGGGAAATATTCTGCAGCATTAACTGGATATTACTTGCATTGAAGATATCTAAATATGGTCTCATGCAGCATTTTGGCAAGTTTTAACTTTTGTTACAAACTGAGTCATTTTATGGGATTTAGATATGTACATAGAAAGAAAGGAAGCAGATAGAGCTTTGGACTTGCATCTCTCTGAACAAATGGAGAAGTTTGGCACTGGAGGCCAATGGAGTTCTTTGCAGCAGTCTGTTGTGTGAAGAGAGTGGACACCATGTGTCAGATTCCTTCCTGCCAGTGCTGGAAAACTTGAATTTTATATGAAACTCCTTTTAAAAAAATCAAGAAAAAAGGGGGGAAAAGGCCTTGTATAAACCTTTCTAACCTATATAGGAAAACAAAAGCACCTAGCTGTCAGCTCACAGTGACCTGGATGCTGTGTAATAATGTAATTCCTTTCTCTTGTTCTTTGCAGGGCATTTGATATTTTGCAGCATGTTTTCAGTCTGCTTGGTGTTTGTAAAAGCTGTCCCATGGACAGCATTGAGAGAGAGAGCTACAGCCTGGGCAAAATTCCCAGACCCGGCACATGTGGAAGGGAACTCATGTGATGGACAGGATGGATTTTCAACTCTCACCTGAACTCTGCATCCAGAGCTCTCTAAGCATCCTTGCTCTCAGTTAATTGAGCTTGAACCACAGCTCCTGTTCTCTGGATGTCAGCTGTGGATTGGGTTTTTTGGTTCCCAGAAGTATTCCTGAGCTGTCTCATGGGTTATCTGTGCCTTCTTAATGCTCATTTGAGAAAATATTCTTGCCCTTTCTAGACACAGGGAAATTTCTATTTGTTCCTAAGTCCATTCAAGTGTGGTGAAGCTTTAGGAAAGTGGGGTGTTCTTATGCAGTTGTCTTTAATTATGAATATTTTTAACAGTGCAGCTACTGAAGCCTCATGCTCCCAAGCTAAGATCTTAAAAAGATCGGAGAATATTTCCCAGCAGTACCCTTTTAATTTGCACAGCATTCAAAATGCTTACCAGCAATAGCTAAGTTTTGTGAAGGAAACAAAATTTAGTTCTGTGCTTGCCCATTTTTATTTTATGGGGCAAATTGGCAATAATGTTCATTATGATCCATTGCCTTCAGAACCAAAAGGTTCATTCTTAGCCTGTCCCTGCTGTACAGTAAAGCTATTGTATGCTGTCACGCTCTGTCTGCACTTCAAATGACATCACAGAATAGGAAAATTCCTGGTTTTTTTTCCATTAGAATGGTAACTGAGATAAAGGGTTAATATTTAATAGCATGAGGGCTGGCTGATTGCTTAAATAAAACTCTAATGCTGATCTGTTCTAATAACAAATAGACAATTGTACTAACAAACAGAAGTATTTGGAGACCAATTGAATCCCTGGGTATCTGTTGCCATTCTTTAAGTGTAATAAATCTAGAAGTTGTTCTGATAAATATATCTAGAATAAAGAAGTACTTCATATCTCACAGATTGCAAATCCAATATATGTTTGTGACAGTTGTGCTATTGCAGTGAGGGGCTGTTAAGAATTTTACTGCTGTTTCCCTTCTCCTGTGCATCACTTGCTGTCAGAACAGCAAGATAGGAGGAATTCACCTGTTGTTTTCCAGCCAAATATTAGGTTGCTCCCCATTCATCACCCTCTAGGCTAATATTTCAGAGCTTGCTTAATTGCAACCAGTCACTTAAGTGCAGCTGACTTCAGAGATGCTTTTCCTTGCAGTCCCACAGTGTATCACAGCTTTATTTCTTATCTAACCTCAAATTTCCTTTGCAATAGTTTCAAATATATTTTTATCTCTGGAGCCCTCTTACATGCAGTGGACTGGATCATCTTGTGAGTAATTAATTCCCTGTGCCTCTCCTGACTGAAGTGGAGCAGTGTGGGTTTATCCTGGCTGAGGAATATTAATATGAGCAGTGAGTAGAATGCAGGTTGACTTGGCAGTGTGATGGGTGCACAGGGGTGGAAGGATGTGCAGCAGGTAGGATGACGAGTTACTTGCAGGTGACTGAGTCTGATGTTTGTGCCAGGTTCTCTGTGCAGCATTACTTGGTATCTGGGAAGCATTTTGCTTTGGGCTTGGTTTGAAATGATACTGAAACGTGGGATCGGTTTCTGTTTTATTTCGTCTTCTGCAACAGCTACAGCTAAATGCAACTGAAAAGGCTTTTGTGATGCTGCTCCCCTTTCCCACCCCCCAATTTTCTCTTCCTCTGGTTATGCTGTGATTAGACCTCAAGGGCATAAATAGCTTTTGTATAACAAAGTGTTTTAAAGTGTTAATTCCATTTCTGGGATGGTGAACATAGCACAGAAAATAAAAACGCACAAAGAATTTCTTCAAACCAATTAGACAATAATTGGATAAATATAGACATGCACAGCTGTGTTTAATGTGCAGCATTTTCTAGATCTGGTAGGATAATTTTTTAGCCAGAGCAACTTTGAAGTGGCTATGTCCACTTTCATGTAACACACTGAGAATTGTGTCTGTTTTTTGTAATTGCCTACTCCTTCGAGTTCTGGAGCCCACAGCACAAGGTGAACCTACTTCTGAAGCTGCTGTGCTCGATACATAGAATTAGGACAAATTATGCAAGAGATTGTTTTGCTCACCTGCCTGGGCTTCTGCACAGATTGCACGTGTGTTTTTTCACATTCACCTTCCTCTTCCTCTGACTGCCTCGTTTGACAGACCTGTTTGAGCTTTGCAGTCCCTGAAGTTTTGACTCACTGTCAGAGTTCCCTGGTATCACTAGACAAGGAATTAACTGGGCTATAGGACAGTAATAAAAGTGCATTAGTAGCTGGCAAATCCAATGGGGATATGGAGGTGACGTCTCTATATTACACACTCCTGTGTTTTGCTCTCTGACTGCGACTGGGTGGATTGCAGTGCTGAAGCCAAGACAAGATTTGAACGAAAAAGACACAAATGTTATATTGTCTTGCCTTACAACAGTGTTTATTGCCACAGCTGATGATGCTGAGGCATTGGGCAGTCAGTAGGTTGTCAGTCCCAAGGCTGCTAGCTGGACATTTGTGGAACTGATAGAATTTGTCTGAAAACACATTTCCACGGGAAATTAAGGAAGTGAGCTAATAATCCTGGGTTACTTGAAATGTTCACTGTATTTGCTCTTCAGGAAAAAGAAACTAAAACTGTGGCTTGCTGGTCTGGACCCTTGTGTTGATACTGATGGGAATTGTGTGGTTCAATGTCATTTCCATGACTGAAAATCTTGTGCTGGCCCAGGCCAAGCAGGTGACTTTCGCTGTGGAAATGGCATGTTCCCCATGTACCAGCTATTCCCCTTCCCCTTCAGCACATTTTTGTGGCATCCCAGTCATGATGACAGGAACCACACTGGCTGTGAACCATTGTATCCAGTCACATAGGCAGCCTTGCACTCCTCTATCTGTTGTATTTCCAGCTACAACAAGCTATGCATTAGATAAGTTTATATGAGGAGTCTGAGCATTTGGAAACTGTGTCCAGTAATCACCAGAGCATCTGAATTTGAGGCTTGCCTTTCAAAGCTAAAGCCAGAGCCAGTATTATTGCCAAAGCTCAGTGCATTGTGTGCGTGTAGAGAGCTGTCAGCCTCAGAACAGGATTAGCAAAATCTGTCATGCAGTGAAAATACTGAGGTTGTGAGAGTTCTGAATCTCACAGTGCCACAGCCCCTGGGTAGAGCTGTAGTGTGCCCTCTCTGGCTGTTTGGCATTCACAGCCTGTCACCCCAAAGTGTCGCTTATGTCCATTCTGGAAGCAAAACAAAACCAAAGACAACACCCTGCCAAGGATTTCTTCTTTCTGTGAAAGGTGTGGGATTTTCTCTTGTGGAGTGTGAGAGATGGGAGCCCCAGAGGGACCATCTCCTTAGGCTCGGAAGGTGCAACCTCTTGGTGGCTGCATCCCAGGGTGCCCTGGCCACGATGCCCTGTGCTGCTCAAGTGGGGCAGTGAGACTTTGGAGACTGCAAGCTGTGCTGTCCCTTGGGGGAGACATCAGTTCCCCACTCCTTGTTACAGAACTGTTTCTCTACTTTATATGTGCTGCTAAACTGGAGAAAAAAATCTGCAGTTTTAAGATTCAAATCAAGATGAAACTAGTGGCTGGGGAGCCTACGGTGTTGGCTTTGGTTAGGCAGCAAGTGCCAGGTGCTGACATTGGTAATGGGTTAATAATTTGTATGCATTCTAGCAAAGCCAAGCTTGAAGTGGAGCTTCCAAGAAGGCTTGTGCTACAAGGAGGTTTGATAAGTTGCTGGCTCTACTTGGTAAGTCAGCTTTAAAACAGTTGTAACCCTGAAATAATTTTCTTCTTGCTGTTTATGTGTAATACAATTTATTACACATATTATTCCATGACTTCACAAGAACCAGAAAGAATTATTGTTTCTTTGTTCCTGTGACTTTTAGCATTTAATTCTACTTTATCCTATGTAGTAAATGTTACCTGCATTCATAATTGTTTTTGACTGTCTTCTGATGTTTGAGTTTACATACAGCAAACAAAATATTTTTAATAAATGCTGGTAATTAAATCATGATATTAGAAGAGCAAACACTTAGTGCCTATAAAATGACACTAAGTTAATTATTTGCAAATTATCTAGATGCTAATTTGGTTGTGGCCTTCCACAGTGTTTGGTTTCTTAGTAAGCAGGAAATATGCAACGTTTGATCTCTGCTTCCAGAGCACCTGTCTGACAGCTCAGCTTTGAACTTGTGTTGGCACTTTTATCATGGTGTTTGATAGCTGGACATAGTGTTTTACAAAGGTCAAAAAGTTAGTCTTGACTAGTAGCAGGGTTGTTGGGGTTTTTTTAAGGGCAGAAAAGCAAAAGACAATTTAAATCACAAATCAATGAAGCTTTATCAGTAAGTGCCAGATCAGTCTCATGACTTGGGCAAGGTGTGCTGCCTGTGAAAACACAGCAATGTAGTGTGAGTGGAGGTCATTGCCTTTTTATTGTAGACATCAAACTGATGAGTGGCATACCTTTTGCATTCATTTTTGTGCTCCTGTTGAATAGCTTTGTGTGCTTTATAGCCCAGCCTTTCAAAACTGACACCGGCATAAACCTGTTGATGTTTTTTATCTTCTCTTTAAATTCTGATGTGGAGCCTAAGTTAAAACACAGGCAGGTCTCTGCTCCAGGCTTCTTGTGCCACCCTGTGCAGGAGTCCCTTTCTGACTCCTGGTTGATAGTTTGGTAGCCTGGAGCAGACTGTGCTGGTAATGTGCCAGTGCTGTTACTGTCAGTGGTTTGGGGTTTGTGTGGAAGATTTAACACACATATATCTTGACCATTCATAAGGCAATCGTTTAGGTAGTGGAGCTGATGAGGTGTCTCTGAATCTGGGGGTGTGCAGATCTCAGTCACATTACAGTCATTTATAGATTGTGTCTGGATATGTTCTATATATAAAACATCTTTAATATGAATTTCCCATTGGTTTAGCTTGTACTAAACATTGATATTTTTGTGAATTCTGGTTTCAGCTTACAAATGACAGTTTTTCCTTGTACATCATACACCACCATACGCACACTGGTTTGGAAGCTGTTCCTTTCCTGTGCAGTGAAAGAAGTTAGTAAAGAGCTGTTTTGATTTATTGTTACACAAAGTGCCAACATCTTGACTGATCCATGGGTCTGTGCCACTTTTGACCGTTACCTGGAAATTCAGTCTGAAGGCCATGCTGTTAAAATGTGAGAGCATCATTTCAAATTGCATTACTCCAGAGTGGATTGGGAGGTTTTGGCATAGTGCCTAGTTTACACTAAGCCTGCCAGCAGAGGAAGTTAATCAAGAATTGTTGGTCCAAGGTGAATTCTTGCTCTGTTTTAGCTTAAATGACTTTCCACAGTAGGCAGTCCTACATCTTGAGCTAATCTGTTCAACTCCAGGATTGGGTTGTGTGTTTTCAAAAGCATGATTTCCTTGAAGATGCTCCTGAAACAGCCAGCTGAGCCTGTCTGCTCCATCATTCCCAGCTGTGCTGCTGGGCATGACCACAAACTCCCAACACCAAATATTGGCAGCATTCAGAAAATCCATTTGCTGTGCTGAAGTTGTTCTCCATGAGGGCATGTGAGCCTGAGGCTCCCCAGTGGGAGAGTGGGCATTGCAGTCAGTAAAGGACCATTGGTATCCCAGCTGGCAATTTTCAGTGGGATCATCAAATCCTCTCCTGCTCCTCTGCCCCCATGATCTTAGCAAGCTATGGCAGGTCATCCAGGAAAAACTCTAGAGAGTCAACAGAGCATACCTGTGCTGCCAGACAGGTGTGCTGTCTGGCAGAGATGCTCTGTTCCCAAAACCATGTTCATTATTTCTCTAAGTGTTTACTATTTCTCCAAGGGTCCTTGTTCCTCTCCAGACCTTCCTGCTGTCCCTTGTCACCTCCTGATGTGACTGTTGCAGCTCTGACAGGATATACTTTTCGTTATAGACTTCATATTCGTAATTAGGGGTTAACTTTCAGTTTGTTGCTTCGCATTATCTGAATGTTTTTCAAACAGGTTTCTTGTGCTTAATGTCTGTCTTCCCTCTGTGGCAGCTGATTTTGTTCTCTGTGGGTAAATATGGTGACTGGAGTAGAACACTTTCTTGATGTCCTTATTTCCATTATTGTCTGTGATATTGTATATATCTGAAAAACTTCAGTATTTTGATGTCTGAATACAGTGGAGGCTAAATTCTGTCAGTGCTATTTGCTTGGAAAATGCAGTATTTTTCTATCCAGACTTGTAGCTTGTCTTTCTAGTTATAAAACTGTTGTTTTCACTAGATATTTTGAAATCTTGAATAACTGTATGTTTCCACAAGGGAAAACAATTTGCAGGGCTGAGTAATAGCCCTTACTCAGTAAAACACAAGACTTGCAAGTTAGGCAGCTGCATCAATGTGAATGCTCACAAGCTTTAGCTTGAAGATGCTGTTTAAGTGTTTCCCTGAGTCTGGCCCTTGATGCAAAAATATTTGCTTAGAATTTCAGTAAATTGGCTTTTGCTGTCTTAATAGGCTTTTTAATTATTTATTGGCAGTAATGCTCAAAGGGAGTGAATTTCCAGGATGTGTGCACTTTGAGTCAACACATGTGAAGAACTGCATTTAAAATGCCTGCTTCAGCATTTGGTAGGGAAGAAGGATCCATTAGGCTTGTCACAATCATAGGAGTGCAAATGCTGTGCAAACATGTACAGTAAAATTCCTAAAAATGCTGAAGGGTGTTTGCCAGAGTGCTTGAAAGTATCCAGCTGTTGTTGCCTTTGAGTTGGAGACCTGCAGAGCTGAGTAGGAACAACATTGCTTAGCAGGTATAGGTTTTAGAGATTTGAAATGGTTTTTCACTTCAAAACAAAACCAGATCTTTTGATATTTTCCTAAAAGGTGACCAGAAGATACTCCTTAGGCACGGCGGTGTGTTATGCATGCATGTTCCAGAGAAGTCCTGGAGGTTCAAGCATGCTCCCTGCTGACCTGCTGTGGAGCAGGAGGCTGTGGGAATAATGACAGTAATACAAATTTCAGAGGTCTTGTCTGTAGCAGGTTTTGGAGCATAGTGGAAATGCATCCTATTGACAGAGAAAAGTAGCACATGTACTGCAAACTCCTGGTCTTTCTCAGTCTCCTTCCTGGTTGTCATGTTTTTGCCATAAACCTCAACCTCAATTCAAGGTTGAATGTCTGCCCAAGGCATCAGTCTGCCTCAGCCTGAGCAATATCAGCAGTGCCTGTTTCTCTGAGGGGCTGAGCTCCAGCTCAGAATGGGCAGTGGGACACAAGTGGTGGTGGTACCTCTGTAGATGGTAGTGCCTGGTAGTGTGACCAATAGCCAGAGGCAAAGTCTTCCATTACAGGTTTAATTAAAGCATCTTGGGGAATAAGCATCGTCTGAACATTATAACGCTC
>NW_008649755.1:58180-60583 GCF_000695815.1 Acanthisitta chloris
TAATAAGAATTAAACCACATTTTACCCATGTACATTACAAGGATTTATATTCTTCGCTTGTGCTGAATAATGCATTACTGTGGTACCATAACTGGTGTTACATATGACCTTATAAAATGCTTTCAAGCATTTATTATTAAGTAAAAAATGAAGTATTTTTTTCCAGCTATTCCATTTTCATAGTTTTTCTAAGTTTAAAATTGGTTTTGGAACATAGCCCAGAAAGGGCAATTACACTAGCATCATTATTTTTAGGAAAATTTGCATACCTTGCTTTTACACAGGTATGTAAAGATATAATGGTACTAGATGTAGAAGGATAGCTGTACTTTGCTATTCTTTGCCAAAATTTCATTTAAGCATGAGGTATCATCTCAGGGATTGAGAACAAACTTGTAGTTTCAGAGAAAAATTTGAAAGCTGCTTCTTCACTATAAGCTTCTGTTATGTGTTACCAGGGACTAACAAAAATAGTAGGAAACAACAAATAGCTTAAAGTATATTCTGTGTCTGTGTAATAAAGCATATGTGCATCTAAGCAAGAAAGTGGGCAAAAAGGAATCAGCACAGTAATTATCAGTCACTGTCTGATCAAATGGAGGAGAAACCTTCTTCAGGATCATGCTGAGTCACTAGGCCACTGAGTTTATTTGACTTTTTGGTTCTCTTCTGTTCCTGACGTTTGAGAGCCACCTCTCCTTGCAGCCCTTTGTGAGGGCAATGTCTGCTTCTTTTACTGATTGCTGTTGATTTCTAGGCAGTTCAGGGTGCCAAAATTATTTTTGAAGTTTGTCCTGAGGTAAATAAGGTTAATGAAATAGAGGTAAGAATTATTTCTGAAGTTTGTCCTGACGTAAATAAGGTTAATGAAATAGAGGTAAATGCAAGGAATTACTCTGAGGTAATGAAGAGAATAAAAGGTGACAGTTCAGGCTGACTCTGGGTGAAAGATGTGGTGAACTCTCAGTCGAGTCTCAGGTCTCTCAGAGTTTAGGGTCTGAAAACCCTCTGCAGGCTTTGGAAATGTCACCACGTTCCTGTGCTAAGCTGAGGTAGCACTGTGATTGTTCACATGGACCTGTCTGCACGAGGAAATGACGCTTGGGTAATAGAGAGCTGTGCTGGCAGACCATACACAGCTTGTCCTGGGCCTGTTCCCTCGTGGCAGAGGGCAAGGGAGGACTCTCAGGAGATGTTCCCCACCTGTCACTGTGCTGGTATTTTCACAACAAAAACCACCACAATGTTGTAACACTTATGTGCCCAGACTGGTTGTTTCTTGAGCACCTGAGCATTTCCTCTGAGGTACTACTATGCTAACTGGGCTTTCTCCACAAGGACTTTTATTATAATTTTACTTCTAATTAACTCTGAGCCAACCTTCCTGGTTTTTCCCATGACATGTGGCTAAAGCAGGACTGCTGCATAATCTCTACACCATATGTAGGTAGGAAGCATGTGTATTTGCCCTTTTGCTCTCTCTAATGATTTTTCCTAGCAGTTTCTGTCCTGTAGCCCAAACTTTCAAATGTTTACCACAAACTTTAAAAGGCCTCATCTTAAAAAGCTTCCCCTTTGTTATATGCCTTCCTCTGCTGGCATCAGCACCCTATCCCTTAAGCTCTTCTCTTTAATAGAAGTATTGCTAGTGCCAAGTGCAGTCTCCCTACTTAATTATTTGTTGTTCTTAAATATATTTACTTCATAGATAAAGCTAAAAATAGTTCTGCTTCTGAAGGAATGTGGTGCTCTTCCTGGTTTACAGTCTTGGTGTAGCTGTGCTATACCAGTGTCAAATTCATACGAGGTATGCCCAGTTAGTGGGATCAGTGACAATGAGTTAATACTCATGTTTCTCCCCAGAGCTGCATAAATATAAATTTTTTTGACATTAGTTCAACAATTCTAACAGCATCCCCATGTTATTTAACAAAGCATTAAGTACTTGTCCAGAGAGCACAGCAACAACCTTCAGGCAGATTTCTGTACACCCAAACAAGCTTAAGGCAAAGTAATTTGGTATATGTGCATCACCCTTCATGTCTTATTCTTTGGGTTTGTTTGTGTTCTTATTGTTCTCCTGTGACTCAGATGTGTACAGGCAAATGCTAGCCAAGAGTAAAGATTATTATTTTTATTGCCATCATTATAAAGTTAAGCTGTGTAAGTCTGTCTGGGTAACTGCACTTTGACCCGAAGCAACGCTGTGATCTGAGCAGGGGAAAGAGATGCACCAAATCCTCTTCTGTAACTAGTGTCTTACAGCAGAGTACCAGATAATCTTGGAGAAGGCTTAATTCTGCTTACATTTCTGCCCTAACCAGGCAGCTGGAAGTTTGTCTTGAACCTCTAGCTGTCATAAAACAGCTCCTCCTCAGCAACTCGTCCTCCCTCCAGAGTCCT
>NW_008649755.1:60617-88068 GCF_000695815.1 Acanthisitta chloris
CTCTTCAGTCATGACCTGAGGTGTCATTGGATGCCATTCTGTGTTTTCCACAGGGATCTTCCAAATTTTTATGCTGGTGTTTAAATCTGAGCTCAGTTGCTTCTAGTGTTTACATGACATTTTGAACAATGATGCCTTTGGAAGGAGGGACATGGATGATTTGAGTGGCTCACCAGGCCTTCCAGTCACTACTGTCCCATGCTATATGCAAGAGATAGGAAGCTGTGAAGCAACTGCAGTGAAGACTGTATATCCAACTTCAGCTAAATTATTTGCTGTGTGCTGTTTCTCTGTTTATGATTCAGTTTTAAAGACGCTTTTAAGTGAAATTGGATACACTACAAAGTGTTGGTTTCATGTGTTTTATTTGCAGTTTAATCAGCGTGATCCAGCTGCCAGTGCAGGGGAAACCGGAGCTCGATTTTTAATTATCCCTGCTTTGCCTGAGTTAGGAATTCCCAGTAGTGCTGTCTGAGAAAAGATGCCAAAAACCGCATTGTTCTTTAATTAGCTGTTGTAATTGTTTCAGTCTAATCTCCATGATTAGCAGCAGCATTAAATACAGCAGTAAGAATAGGCCTGCCCTCTTTGTGCTGCCCTAGTAAACACAATATTCTTACTTCTGGTAAGGGACATAATATAAAATCAATTAGAAGCCAACTAGTGTTGATTGGAAAATGATAAAGAGCAGCTACCATGAAGTGCAGATTGCTTTGTAAAGTTGGTTTATGGCCACACTTTGGGGATAGCTTTATTGCCCAGTCTTGGGGAAAACACCAGAGACACATCCTCTGTTGCAGAGAAGCCTTTGGAGATAGCTTTATTGCCCGGTCTTGGGGAAAACACCAGAGATACATCCTCTGTTGCAGAGAAGCCTTTGGGGATCTTGCAAAGGCTCCATCCTATGTGAAGCTTTAACAGAAGCTTCAAAATAATCCTTGCTGTCATGAAGTTTTAGTGCTGGTCCAGTTTTAAGGAAAGGGTCATTCTTGTCCCCATGCAAAACAGTTGCATTGTCAAATATGGACAATTGCAGAATATTCCCCAGAGAGACTGTTTTGAATTCTAAGTTTGAGTGAGTTTTATTCTAAGGCTCAAAGCTGCTCTGCAGTGGTGCGTGTATAGTGGAAAATTCTGCTTTGCAAAGAACATTTCTGCACAAGCATGTGTGTTAGATCTGTTTCAAAATGGATTATGATATATAGATCTGTAAAGATACAGGAAAAGTACTTAATGAGATAGAAGTGTAATTCCCATGCCTGCTTTGATGGTGTTGAGGTACCTGCTAAGGTACCAGTTATTACCTTTAAGTCCCTAAATACCTTTGTAAACTTGGCTTTAAGTATCAGTGCATGTGGGAAAAGTAGGACTAATGCTCTCGGAAAACGCAGACTTAAGTTAGGTTGTGCAGTTTAAAGTGAGCATTTGTGAGTGTAAAATGAACATTTCTAGAGAAATGTAATTGCTGTAGTAATGGTTGTAGTCACAGACTCTGGAAATGTGAATATTTTGGCTGGTGCTGTGTTTTTTTAAAGTAATTAATACAATTTTTATGTCTTTTGCTGACATCTGTCAGACCCACTGTGCTCACGTGTCACCAGCAGAATTGGCAGCATATGTTCAGGTTTTGTATGTCAGAGTGCAGGTGTGGCACAGACCTGGGAAATGCTCCCTCTGGGCATACACCTAGGAATGCTCCAGGCCTTGAAGAGTTTATTCTTGTTTAAGCCATGTGAAGTAAGTTGATGATACCATCATTAGGAGAGCAGAGGAATCAGGTTTTGTTGCACCTGAACCTGTATTTCTTGAGTCCAAACCCAGTGCTTGGGGCAAAAACTCTGGGGTTTTGGAACAAAGAAAGAAGCTAATATCAATCCAACTAACTTGCAGAAAAGCAAGTGGCCTTGAAGAGTTTATTCTTGTTTAAGCCATGTGAAGTAAGTTGATGATACCATCATTAGGAGAGCAGAGGAATCAGGTTTTGTTGCACCTGAACCTGTATTTCTTGAGTCCAAACCCAGTGCTTGGGGCAAAAACTCTGGGGTTTTGGAACAAAGAAAGAAGCTAATATCAATCCAACTAACTTGCAGAAAAGCAAGTAAATTATGGGACAAAAACTCTGGGGTTTTGGAACAAAAAAAAGAAACTAATATCCATCCAACTAACTTGCAGAAAAGCAAGTAAATTATGGGTGAGCTAATGATGGAACAGGGGTGAGCTTATGTCTGTATCAGATTACTCTGTATCAAAATTGCAATTCTTTTATTCAATTCTTTTAAGTAATCCAAAGTGTTCTTCCTAATTTCTAGAAGATTAATACCTCTGATGTCTTGTTTGAATAGAATTGCAAAGGAGTTCATCCTGGTTTACAACAGAAATCCAGTTCAGTTAAACTACTAAAAACATCAGGTACTTGTATTTGTCCAGTGAGAAATAAAGGTAACTAAAATCTAAGCATATTTATTAGATTACTTCATTTGTAGAGACATTGCATGAAAGACAGAGGTACCAATGCACTAAACTGAGGATTTTTGATTGTGGAAGTCATTGTTCAAGTACTTAATGTTGTGAAGCTGGATATTACTGAAATCTCAAACTGCTCACAGCAAAGCACTGATTAAATAGGTTGGGCTTTATACAACTCTCTTATCCTTTCTGCCTGTAATATACATATGGAAGGAGAGAAGAAAGATGCCATTTTTTTCTCATCTGTTTACCTATAATTTCCTAGTTTATAGATGTGGTTAAAAGTAGAAAGAGGAGATAACCACATGTGGTCCCAGTGACCTAAAAAACACATGTAATCACATTTGCTCTATCAAAAGCAGCATTTGATAGATTCAATTTACTGATAATTTCACTCTGCTTTGCAGTGACAATATTAAAATGGATCAGTTGAAGTAGATCTGTACCTATGAAGGCCTGAAAGCTAAATATTGCATGGTTATGACACAGTCTTCTCATCCTACTTAGCAGACTGCATGCCAAATACATTCTCTGCACAAAAGCTATGGGGAGCTGTGTTAATTATTGGTTGCAGCATTTCCTGCATTTCATATTTCAGGAAGTGTCTTGAAAACCACAAATTAAAGTTGGGACAGTTAGTAAACTCAATTACCACTCATAACACTGGGATGAGCTGAAAATGAGCAGAGAATTTGAAGGTACAGAGTACATAGCAGCATCAGAGTTGTACGTTAGTCCTTCTACCTCAGAGGTAAACCAAAACACTCTTCTCATGGTGGAAGCTACTGTTATTCCTTCTGAAGAGGGAAGATGGACTTTGTAAAGTGTCATGGCTTTCCATTTGGTACACTTAACAGAATTTCTTTCCTAAACCAACCCCTGAAATTTCTGTTGGGAGTGAATAGAGAGCACCAGAGTACCATTGTACAGCTAAGGGATCATTAGCTTTTGGAAATACCTATCAGACCTAGATACATTCTATGGTAGCATAAATGAAGATTGTTAGCTTTTGGAAATACCTGTCAGACATAGATACATTCTATGGTAGCATAAATGACCTCATAAGTGTACATTGATTCTGTACCTTCATGTTCTGCAGAGTACTGTTAGACACTGAAGCCAGAAGAAGCTAAAAGGCAGAGGCCATCAGGCAGGGGTGCTGCTACCAGGAATGGCCTGTGCTCAAGTGGGTTTGAGGAATTGCCCCAAACCTGGGCAGCAGGAGGCAAATGCTGCCACACATCTCTTCTCACAGTAAGTGCTGTTTGGCATTTGTCTGACCTGTTGAGAAACACCTTGGAAATTACCTTGGAGTGGTGGGCTGATACTGCCTACAGATTTTAAACATTTACACATGAAGTTCAAGTAGTTGTAATCTCTCTGTCTCACCAGCAGTGCATATAAACAGCAGGATTGTAAAACCTGCTTTATGGGTGGTGAAAAATCACCTGCAATGTCATTGCGCTTGTATAACCGTGTCTCATGTTTCTGAACAGGAATTTAAGTCAATAACTGCCATGCAAGCACAGATTGCATAAATGCTGTAGAGGTCTTCCTGCTGCTATCAGCTGTGGCTGATGTGCTCTTGGGCCAAGGGGAGGAGGTACCATCCTTGCAGTGTCTCTAGCAGCCTTGGCAGCCACACGTGGAAATTCTCATTGCCTAATCTTGCGTCTAGAAACAAGCCATGTGCAGTCATTGACTGCCTAAACTTTTTGCAATTGTTATTTTAAGATTTTTTAGTTAGTAACAAAGAACACGAAACTTTCTGTTCTTTGCTTCTTGGGTTGTGGTGCATTTATACCACTGATGTTCTCATTTTAATTTGTCTCCAGTAATCCTTAGGGACTCCTGAGAGCTGCTTCCACTACACTGTTAAGTTCAGGCTGTACTTACTATCTCGCCTAGCAGAATTTCTCTTTAAGAGATAAAACTGCATTAGAATCTGAGAACATTTATTTTTGATCTTACTCATGCATATCTTGCTGTGGGACATCCTGTGGAGCTGTTTAAAAAGGTGATATTCTCTTTTCCATTTAAACAGGGATCACTTTGCTTGTTTTTTAGTTGTGGGCTGCCATGAGCTGAGGGTGTGGAAGAGATGATTTCATCAACCCCAGAGCCAGGTCCTTTCTTAGCCAGGGCACACCCCACCCCTTCCAGCACAGAGAGCTCCTGCAGCCATGAAATGCACAAGAGTCTTCCCGAATAAATACAATTTGGCCTTAAATTGTAGGAATGTCTGTGGGGTTATTGCTGGCAAAGTGCTCTATAGTGGTGTGTTTCATAAAGTGCCCCAAGAAGTTTGGTATATATGACTAAGAGCCATCACTTCTGAGAGTAATCTAAAGTGACCAAGGTCCTCAGGGCTCCCAGGTACTGCCACAGCTATGGGAAGTGGTACAGGAGCCTGTCAGGCCACTCAGCAGGACCAGGAAAATTTTGACTTTTTCTTTCTCCCACCACTGTTGCCTATAAAACAATTGAATGAAATTAAAGGAAATCAATTGACTCCATCTGAGTGTTTTTCTGGTTTTAACTCAGTTCTTCACTGAGCAGTAGAGCTTTGATTTGCTGACAGAAGATCTGCCCTGACACAAGAGGCTTTGTCTGGGCGGGTTTTTAGGCTTTTTAAGGTGTGTGTGGTGTTTTTCTGTAGGCTTTTTTTATTCTTTAAGCATAACTGCTGAATTATTTGACTGCCTGACTTATTGCGGGAGCAGTTGAGGGATGTCGAAGGCTTCTGTGGGAGCCAGTGGACAAGCTACTTTTTAGAGAATTACACTGTGGGAGCAGTTGAGGGATGTTGAAGGCTTCTGTGGGAGCCAGTGAACAAGCTACTTTTTAGAGAATTACACTGAGAATTCCCCTGAACAGGTTCATGGTGAGATTGTTTTTCTGCAGCTAAAGAGGATGCTAACAGAAACTGATGGTTCGTGGAGCTTGGCTGACTTTTTGGGCTCATTCCCCTCCCACCAAGGCGCCAGCAGTGCGGAGGTGCTGGGTGGGTGGCTGAGCCATGAGCTTCCCGAGGCTGCAGCCAGGCTCTGCCCTCCGGGAGCCACGGCTGGGCACTGAAAGCACCTCTGTGCTCCCACACAGGCCCTTTTTGTCTGGAGACCATCCCGAGACACCCAGGGCTTGCTCAGGGACTGCTTTGCAAGGCTACGTGGGGAGGATAACGATTGCGCCACGGGCTGCAGCTGTGGACAGGGCACTCTTTCAGCAGCTGCGTGACAGTCACGTTATTCTTTCAGAAAAAAACAGGACCCTGAACAAAATCTCCAAGGTACATCTGTGAAAGAATTCCTCTTCTGTACTAGAAATAAATAAAAAAATTCGCAGTGAGCCTAATTTTTCAGTTCAGTCAAAAAGTATACTGTACTTAAGGAAACCTTTTAGGTCTCTGGTTTGCTACTAATGCCAAGAGATGTTTCTTTTAATTCTGAATGTTTGCATTGATCTGTTCTGTGTTTCTACTTCAGCCACTTAATGACATCCCAGATCTTAAAGCCTTGATTGCCCTCCTGCCTCCTTTGCTATCACATCTTGGTGGTGACGGTTTTACCTCTGTCTTGGGTGACTGTTTCAGGTCTGTCTCTGCTCAAAATATCAACTACAAAGGATTTTGGAAAAAATGGGAAAGAAAGGGTGAGGTAAAATTGGCAGACTGGTTAACTGGAGGATACAGCAATGAGTTCATATTTTATAGCCTGCATGGCCTCAGTATGAAAGTTAAGATGTTTAACTAGGGTTATAAACCTGTCATTACTTGGCATATTATCCACTGGATATATCACTTCATAGTGTCTTTTCTGGCACTCTAGTAAAGGTGAAAGGCAAATACAGAAAATTGCAGATCTTCAGAGAAAACAAAAAGTGATTTTCATTTTCCTGGTCATCTTTATTTCATACACAGTAAGGCTGGAAGAAAAGATTATATATTTTATTTAATTAGAATTTTATTGACATCTTTCTGCTAATCATAGTGGGTTTTTAAAAAAATATTGCCTGTTTCTCACTTATGGTTTGAAAAAGCCATTAAATTAGATGCTGAGAAATCATATAAGAGTTTAGTCTTTCTAGCTTGTGTATAAGCTGTAGGTTTGCTCAGGAGCTAGGACAAGGACAGAGCCTGTGGAAATGTGCTGGTGCTGAGCCCCTGGGTTGTGTCTGGTTCCTGGGCTCCTCCTGGCACTGCACAAAGGTGGTTTTTGGGCTATCGTCCTGTGGAAGCTCTTAAGAGTAGCAGTAGCACTCAAGTATAATTTCCTTTAGTCAAAGATTTGCCAGGGGACGTAGGACATGAGGAATCTTTTCTCCTCCAGGTTTTCCCACATCTCTCCTACTTAAGGGATAATTTGCTGTGATGTGCTACATATATCTCCTCCCTGGTTTTGCAGGTAAATTCATAGCCTTGGCCATCATCCTTTGTGTATGTATTTATGTAAGTAAGTAAGATAGAGTGCTTAGGGGATACATAACTCATAGACTAACTGTTAAAACTTCAATATGTATTAGGACCTACTTGGGTCCTTGATTTGATTAATCCTTTTTCTGCATTAAGAAACTTCTTCACATGGAAGAAGTCCCTGTGCAGAGTTAAAAAGCATTCTTGTAACAGCTGATTTGTTAGAAACCCAGGACCTACAATACAAAATACTGTCATTCATTAGCTCTAAGTGAGCCCTTATGCTCCATCAAATGGCAACAGGAATTCAGAGCCATGTGTACATACCATTTTACAGCTTGTCTCAGTTATCTCCCAATTTGTGTTATTGTTCTTGCATAGCAGACTGCACATTTTAAATGATTCACATTCCCATCATTTCCAGAAGAAAATCTAAACAAAGAAAAATAATTTCCCAACTGACTCAGTCTAACTGTGTATTGCCATGCAGTTAGGTCTCCAGGATGGCAGACTGCTGCATTTTCCCATGCTAGTTCATGCCAAGAGTTTCTTTGGCTTGTAAGGCCAAGTCACACAAGGTGAGTCTCTGAAAGCCTAGAGAAATTGCTGTGGGAAACTTAAAATCAACTACAGAGGGATGCTTCTCAACGAAGAGAGCTTTTATCGTTGGTGTCTACTTGTCAGCAGTGATCTGGCATGTCCTCAGGGCTTTGTGCAGAGCTGTCCTGCATGGGGAGGACATACCCCATGTGGGAGGTGTTTCCTGCCCCAAAGGGCTTGTAAGGCAACTGAACAAGGGTTATGGTTGGAGATAGGAATTGAGAGGTTAGAGTGTTCCTGTCCATATGGTTCTTGTAACAGTTACTAGGAGGTTAGCAGGTGAAGATAATCATCTTAATGAGGCATATAAATAATTCCTGGAAAATACCTAATTGTGATACTATTTTCTGTTTAACCCATCTTAACCATGTGGGGAAAATACCATAAGTTCCCTGTGCTTTACCTGTGGGAAATACAAAATCACATGTGTTCTGTTTGTGCTCTGGAAAGTGCAACTACTGAAATGTGCAGGCAGGTTATCTGGGAGGCTCCTGGGTGGGCTCCTGCCTTAGCTGGGGAGGGGGCCAGCAGGTTGGGGCAAGTGGCTGCTGTACTCACTGGTGCTTGCAGGCTACATAAATGGCAAAAAGCAGTGAGGACAGCTAAGGAATGGCTGCTGTACTCATTGGTGCTTGCAGGCTACATAAAAGGCAAAAAGCAGTGAGGACAGCTAAGGAAGGACTGACTTGAAAGGGGAGAGCAGTGATGATGAGCAGCAATTATCAGGCTTAGCTCAGCTATGCAGAGAGCTCAGGCTGTGTCAGTGGCTGGACAGCCTGGTTGCAATAACATGCGTGTTACAGGAGATCCATAGACATCCTCTCCACAGTTGCTAAACCAAACAGTGAGTGGGTTTTGTCCCATTTGTTGTCTGCATAACTTTTCTGCATGTCCTGTGACAGTTGCAGCTTTCTGATCTCCAGCACTCTTTGGAGCCAGGCAATGCTGGCAGCTAGACAGTGCAGCAGTGTGCAGAGTGGTGTGGCAGTTATAATTTATGTGATGTCAGTTTGCTATAGTGACTTCAAACTCATCTAAAACTGTCTTCTTGAGGGCCTGACACACAGAAAAGCACATGAGCACCCCCTTTTTCTTTTCTTTCCTCTTATGATACTATCTTCTGTCGCTTCTTTATGTGCATGTCTGGTTTTCCATTTCTTAACCTGGCATTGAGCAACAGCACAGACCACAACAATTCAGTGATGGCCATGAGCTATTGAAAAGCTGCTTGGTCCTGATTTGTATGTCATTGAATAGCCAGTGTGGTTCACTTGACAAATCATTCATTGCTGCAGATAAACAATCAGGATAGCAGGGACTGCTTGCTGCTGCTCAGTAGTTTCTAAATTAATGGTGTCATCTGAGTACACAGCAGTTGTATCTCTTATTATAGCAACATACATTTGCTTTACTGGTGGCTAAAATCAGCTGTGGACCATATGGGTAGCTTCTAAGCTCTTCTGGATTTGCTAAAGTATTGCTTAATGATCATGTACTCAAATGTCTGGCATCACAATGTCTATTATTTGACCTATAAAATCAGTGAAGCACAGACTGTCAGCTGCCAGAACTCTGTCAGAAAGACTTACTGACTTATCTAAATTTAATATTGGCTCACATTCTCATTTTTCTTTATATGGACTTTGTGAGTTGGTTGTGAAGCCTCCCTTATGTAAAACGAACTGTCAGCCCAAGTGAGATTTTGGATAGATTTTTTAAAGAAGGGAATGTTTGTTAAAGGAGTCATGTTTTGATATATATGTACGATGCCTTAATTGGGAAGCCTTTTGCCCACAGCTTTCCAAACCAGTTCAGGAAGATATTTTGGGCTGGGTTTTTTTGTTTTATTTTGGGTAGAAATTACTTATTGCTTGTGCTGGTATTGAAATGTCCAGTATTTCAGTGGAGCTGTGTGTCATGGAGTGTCTGGGATGAAAGATGCTGTATAGGCACTAAACACATTGCATTTTAGCAAAAGCTGGCCACAGACTGCAGCAAGAATTCGAAGATAAATCATCCTTGTTTTCTCCCTCTGAATTTGCTGAATCTGCAAATTGAATTTGCTGGCTTCTATTTTGCTTTAGATGAGCTGTGGTTTTCCTGTAGAAAATGCCTTCTGTTTCGCTTAACAGTTCTGGACAACTCTCTCACCTGTCTCTTATCATTGCCTTTTGAATTCTCACAGTGCAGTAGGTCAGTCCTATTTAGTTAGATTTGTACCTCTTCATGATTGTTCTACTTACACAGTGCTGTGCTACCATACTCTATCCCTCAGGCCTCATTCCAGCTTGAATTGTGTGTGTCCAGTGTAGTTCTCTGCTGCCTGAAGGAAATGCCTTCTGGCTGGAGGTGAGTGAGCTGCTGGAAAACCAGTGGGAACTGGTAACCTCCCAGAGCTGCTGCTGGTCTGTGCAGGCTGCACAGAACTGGTCCCGTAACCAGCTCTCATCTAGCTCTAATGTATTTGTTTTATTTGCTGGTTTATGCACATACTAGTTTTAGTGGGCTGAGTGTCAGCATGATAATTACAGCTATCCTCACTTCAGAATTAAAAAAATGACACCAAAAAGCCTTAGGCTTTCTCAGGAGCACAGGCTTCGTCAGCAGCCGTGAGTCACCAGGAATCCTGTGAGCCTAAGAGACGAAGCAAACTGATTTTTTCCTTTGTTCCTTACCTTCTCTGAATAAGCAGCCTCTCTGTGCCTTAGCACCTAAAATTTCATTGGGGCAGGAAAAACTTCCAGTCACAAACTTTGTAATTCTAAGACATCATGTTCAAATGCTGGGAAAGTGCCACATCAGCAGCTTTATCTGTTGTCATTGCAAAATAGATATTTGAATTATTTTTTTTTACATTTTGAGTACTTGCCTGAATATCCAGCTTCCTTTAACTGGATCAGCAAAGAGGATGTCTGTCAAAAAAGGATTTTTGCCTCCACCCACTCCTTTGCTTATTTTGTTGCAAACCAGAGTCTTCATAAGAGACATTGCAAAATTGAGGTTGCAGTAAAGACAAACAGGCTTTTCCTAAGCTTTTGTTTAAAAAGCTATTTGATGCTTAAGTCTGTTGATATTTGGAGAAAAATATCAGGAAATGTGTAATATGTAAATCATAAATAAAATGCAAATATATAATATGTATGCATAATAATGGCATCTGCTGTTTTTACTTTGGTCTTCAGCATATGTAGTATGTTTCAGTTTCACAGTTTTATAAATATTTCCATTTTGTGTGCATCTTCATAAGGACTTTAATGGTACTTGAAAAGTAGGAGGAAGATCTCCAGTGTCAATACAAGTCTGTTTGAGGAGTGATAATTGAAGAGAGACTGGGACTGTGATGCTGGAGATAGCAAATTTAAGGAAGGCAGAAAGTTGTGAAAACACTGTGTGCTCTTCCATGTCCAGTCCCCTGGCTGAAGGTCAATGCCAGCAGGATAGGCAAGAGACTTGCAGGGAGTCAAAAATTTGATTGAAATGTCTGGGAAAGCAACAAGGAATCCATTTTTATTTGTTTTCTGTGATAACATAAACCAGATTTTAGAAGGACGGAAAGTTTTTTGTATTGGAGTAACTCTATCCTGAGTGTGTATTGCTTGGTTAACTATTTATTTTACACACATGAAAATATTTCTGTTAAACAATACAAGCAGCCTGCATGCATTTTTGAATGCCTCTTTCTTGTCTTTCTGAGACCACCAGCATATATGTAGGAGAGGATTTGATAAAACTTTATGAATTATGATCTCCATAGACATTGAGATAGTGTTACCATGCAGGGAGTGTAACCTCAAAGCATTTTCCTTGTAATAGGAAAAGATACATGTTTGTTTGAGCATTGTGAACTGCCATATCCTCTACTGGTGGGGTAATAAATGCAAGATAGACCTTTGCAAGTCCTTTGTTGCTGTAGTTAGCCACAGCAAAACTTCCTGATGAACTTTGGTTTAGGACACTGTTAGCCTTTCCAGTAACTTTCATGTGATTTTTGACCTCACTACCTTCATACCAGTGCCATGGCTGCAATGGCTGCAGTTGTGGAAGTACTTAAATCTGGTCTTCATGTCAGCTGTGGCAGTCTGTGCCCTGCAGACCAACACAGCCTGCAGATTCATTTCATGTGGCCTGTAGCCTGTGGAGAAGGCTGTACTGTTGTCTCATGGTGCAATCTTGAAGCTTGTTCCAGCACTTTGACAACAGTGGAAATGCAACAATGTCCTAAGAAGTTAACTGCTAGAAATGTCAAATTCGTGTTTTCATTTATGCTCAAATCGCTTGTGGTTTGGCTAATGAACCTTTAGCTCTAAACTACTAAACGTTTCCATTGTGAAAATGTTAGTTCTTCTAGAACTTTGGAAAGAACAGGAAGAGAAGAAGAAAGCAAAGTGTTGATCCCAATTTGTTGTGTCACTCTGAGAAAGAAGGGGTAAGATGTTGACTTTAAGGGTTATTAAGGAGAGACTTAGAAGTTTTGTTTGATGTCTTTCATTGCTGACAAAGAACTGGAAGATACTGGTTGCTTTTTGGATCCCATTATGCCTCTGGGCTCTTGAGTCATGCCAGTACTGAGGCCTCTGTAGTGATGCAACTCTGCCAGTGCAGCAGTGCAAGAGGCAGCCTTGCTTAGGTGGGTATACCATAGGGATGGATGGGGTGGAGAACCAGTGATGTTGTCCATTGCTTTGATGATGGTTCTTACCTGAGATTGTGTTGAGCTTTAAGGCTGAAAAGTTTTGGGACATTGCATCTGCTTTCACTGGCAAGCCATTAGATGAGGAAGCCTAACTGATCTTGAGAGCACTTCACAGAATCCAGCCGCTGTCCTAACCTCAGGTGCAACCTGACCTATGGTTGTTTTTATGTTCCCTTATCTATTTAGAAAAGTCTTTTTGTTCCTTGTCTGACAGGTCTGCAGCTCTGCAAAGGTTGGAACCTGAGCAAGGGCAGTAATCAGACAAAAGGTGAACTATTGAGCAGAAGCTGAGAGATAAGACAAGATTCAAAGGCAAACACAAAGCACATTGTATCAGCCATAGATGGCATCTGACAGGATGGGTGCCCAGCAGCAAGGTTCAGGATTGGGTCAGAAATTTAGAGTCTGAAGGAAGCTGAGGGCTGAATAAGTGTTATATACACTTAATCCAGAGTTCATTTCTTCAAAGTGTCTGTATCTTCTAGAGAATAATCCTAATATTTATCAAACTCATTCTTTTTCATTGTTTATACCATGTATGTCCTGATGAATATATATAACTTTTCTTACCTACATATTTGCGTTACTTAATTTAACATTTCTTGCCTATACATTTACATTAACCTATAAATTTGCATTTATATATTCCTTCCTACTTCCTGATTTTGTGAAATGCTCTGGATCTTGGAAGTTTGGGCCCTTTGCTCAACACTTCTGAAAGCTGTCTGTCTACCTTCATATCCATGTGTGCTGACATCAGTCTGCACTTGCTTGACATAAGTTATTGAAGATTGGATTTCCTCCCCTGTAATTCTCTTTTCTGAGCCTTGCATTGCTTTTGTACATTTTGTCACTATATCTGCTTGACCACTTTTGTATTATTGCAATGATCTTCAATCAGTTTTTCTTAAATGAATAAAATCTGCCAGACACTTGAGGTTGTACCATCATCTGCATGAGAGGTAGGTTGAATAGTCAGCCTGTTGTGGGCTTAGTTGCCATCCAGAACTGAATTTTGAACAAAGGGACGTTACATCTTGTTTTCAGAATTCCTGGGACATCCAGAACTGAATTTTGAACAAAAGGACATTACATCTTGTTTTCAGAATTCCTGGGAAAATTTAGCCCTTGAAAAAAGTGCTCCTAGATGAAGTGTGGCATGGGATTTTCTAAATCTGGAAAATTGTTTCAGCCTGGTTATTTCAGTGTTCCTTTTGCTTCATATTCTTTGTAATGAAAAGTGACAGTTGTTTTACATACTGGAAAATCTTGCATGATTGGCCTCAGTTCAGTATCTGCAGGAGGAAATTAAGATTACACTGCTTGAACATTAATGATGAAGTTCCCATGGCTTTTTAATGACTTTTACTTTAAATACAAACATACTGTGTTGGTGAGCAAGATCACTACAGTTAATCTTAATGATCATGATCAGATCATGTTTGTATTAATGTGATCTGTAATTAAAAACTACTGCTTTGTAATAGCAATTAAAAGATTCCATGACTAATTAAAGGCTGCTACTTAGACTTCTTTTTTTTTGCACTTAATGAATGTTGGGCACAGTTGAGAGGATTGGTGTCAAACCATTTCCTACAAATACTTTTCAGTTAAGTTCTTCATGTCAGGTAGTTGCCTTGCAGTTGGCATGGCTGGCTCTGCCCTTTCCCTGCACATTGAGCTGTGTATCTGTGGTTTTACTCCTAGATACAGTGGACAGGCTATTTCTTTGCTCAGGCTCAATTTTTATCAGACTTCATGCATGTTTTTTCCTGGTGTTGGATATTCTTCATTTCACTTTTCTCCCCTGTTTTGCCTCCCCCAATGCCTGGAAGAGCAGTGGAAGTAAATATACTTCCCTGCTTTGTCCATGACTACCTTGTTTCAACTAGTGTCCTGTTAATAAAGCCTTGTTCCTGTGGTGATGGACCTGTGAGAGTTCTCTGCTCTTGTGGTGGATCCCTTGTGCTTTGGAAGTGCTCCAGCTTTTTTGCTTCCTGCCTATGCATTTTTTTTTCATGATAAGGAATAGTCTAGCTTTAAATGAAAAAAAAAAGGAAAAAGAATCAGGTGAGAGACAGGCAGCTGATGTTGTGTGTTGGGCTGTATCTGCCATTTGGGCACTGTGCACATACATTGTTGGAGCTTTGATGGCTGTAGATTGTAGCTGATGATCTAGATCTGCTCCAAGTTGAGTCACTGACCCACTGATGAAGACTGTCATGCATTTTCTGAGCAGGACTGTGCTCTGACATGCTGGATCTGTGTGGGGATGGCATGGCTTACCAGCAGTGAAAGACTGACTTGCTCCTGTGCATTGACTTCTGGGTGGGGACTGCCAGAATTTACCCTTTACCTGTAAAACCAGCACTGAAGTCATACACTTAGACGTGGGAACAGTCTTGTTGACTGCACAGAACAGAGGAATTTGTATTTATAGATGTGAACAGAGGAATTTGTATTTACAGATGTTGTGTAACATTGTAATTGTCATTCCCCATGGACAATTGATGGATGATAAGATGAATAGAGTTGTTCAGCCACTGCTGTCTTGCTGCAATATTCTGTGTCAGCTAACCAAGCTAACTAGACCACATGTATGCACAATCTGGGAAAAAAAAAGAATTCAAGTGACTCTTTACTTATTTTAATCACTTCTAGAAAATTATCACAAACCACTTGTTTACTGGAAGCAGCCCAGCTCATGCATGCGGTCAAAGAGTCGAGGATGATAACAATCTTGTTGCTTTTTCCAAGGCATTCAGTATCTTAGAGATTTCAACTCAAAGAGAAAATGTTGCCTAACAGATTCCTAGGTCTGCTATTTTTGAAGTTCCTTGAGCAACTCTAGGAGCCAATAATAGCCCATGTACATTTTAACAGTCATTCTTTACTTTCAGAGGAATATAATGGGCATAAACTGAGAATCTGGGCCATAGAGCCTCACATTGTTTCTTCTTGATGAAGGCTTTTGCTGTTGTAAAGGACAACACAGGAATTAAACTAAGTGAAGACGACAGCTCTTCCTCGGCTTTCATTGCATGTGAAATGTATCCTTTCACATCAGGGGAATTAAACTAAGTGAAGATGACAGCTCTTCCTCGGCTTTCATCGCATGTGAAATGTATCCTTTCACATCAGAATTTACAGCAGGCTTCAGCTTGCATCATATTTCTTCAGATCTGCCCAGCTAACATAATTTGATGCTAATAAAGAATAATAAAGGGCAACATTTTCAGACCCGCTGACAGCAATCAGTGGTTCTGGAAGTGATAGGAATCCAGAGTGTCTGTTCCCGGACCGAGATCGCTGATCGCTGCACTCTGAATTCCAATGTGGTACCTGCTGGGAAAGCTCATCTCCGGCTGTTTGTTTCTTTTGTGTCCGAGGGTTTTTTTCCTCCTTCCTGTTTGCCATTTGGCTCATTGCTGGACTGCATTGGTATTCCATCCAGCTCGGGGCTGAGCAAACACTTGTGTGCCATCCGGCTCAGGGGTGCAGCAGGGCTCGCCCGGCACAGGTCGGCAAGACGAGGATTCTGGCAGGAGCTGTGTTCGGCATCTTTCCCCTTGCTGCTTCTCCTGAAACTTCCCAGGGCTCAAAAAGAGAATTATGTGCAACCTGTCACCACAGAGGGCTTTTTAAGGAAAGTGTTGAGGCATCCATGCGTTTTACAGGCTGCTTCTGTGGGAAGATCTTCTGCCTGGCAGATGTGTGCCAGGACCTGAGGTCTGGAAACTTGGTGAATCTGAATCCTTCATAGCAGCATTGCATCACTGAGAGGCAGTAGGTTATCAGACAAAATAGGATCTTTTCTCTAGGATGCATGGAAAGCACCAACCAAAGGGCCAGAGCCGGCAAACTGGCAGTACTTTATCTGCCTCCATCACTAAAGGGACACATGTATGTCTCTCCTTGGTACTGCTCTGTGAAGAGCTGTGGATGTATCTGTCATTACAAACCATGGATTAGAAGCTGTTAGCTTCAAGTTTGTAGTTCCAGTAGTTCCCTCAGGCTGATTTCTGGCAGTGCCCTCATCTTTGCAGTTTATGCATCTTACATGAGATTTTAGCTAAAGATTTTCTGCACTTCAAATCCTTAAAAATACTACTCTGCTGAATCATTATTATTATGTTGGTGAATATCTAGCATTATAATTGTCAGGTTTCACTTTGATACTTGGACTGGTTGGCATAGTAAAATTACTAATGAGAAATACGTGTTTTGAAAGATACACACAGCATGATGTATGAGCCATCATTGTGCAGTCTCTGCAAACGAAACTCTGTCCCAACAATCAGAAAATTCTCAAAGCAGTTTCTTTCTAAAGGGTGTATTACAGTAGTAGTATGTGCACCGAAGTTACTGTAGATTATTAAATATGCTTGTAAATGAGAACTCTCTTGTGTATAGCAGACCAAATCCTAACCTGCTCGTTAGGCCTGAGGTATAACAACAGAGGGGAAGCTGTGATTGAATTTCCCATTGGTCCTGTGAGAAAAAGCTGCACTGAATGTGTGGAGTAACAAACTGCTTGTCACTGGAACCAGGGTACTGACTAAAAGTCTTTGCCTTTCACCCTATCACAGTGCTTGGTGTGGGAGCTGTTGAGTGCTACAAAATCAAGAAAAAAAATCGAGGTGACCAAAAAGCAACTGGTTAGGAAGCCAAAGTAACTTCATCCTGCTGCCCATTTAATTCCAGTTAGGTGGAAAGAATGCCACTGTTGAGTATTGTCAGCATTATATTCTCTCACAGCATATTTTGGACTAATGCTGATCCTGTAGCAGACAACTTATAAAAATCTCTGGTAAGTCTGATAAACTTCACACAGTATCTATTTGTACAGAATCATAGAATCACAGAATTTTAGAGGTTGGAATGGACCTTACAGATCATCTAGTCCCAACCCCGTGCCATGAGCAGGCACACCACCCGACTAGACCAGATTGCTCAAGGCTTTATCCAGCACTGGCCCACCTCTAAAGCCTGTCAAGGTCCCTCTGGATGACCAGGATCATAGGATGGAGGACTGAGTATAAACTCTCAAAGTTGCCCACGAGTTAGGGAAGGCTACAGCAGAGTGACTGGAGAGAGCCCAGAGACAGGCCTGAAGGAAGGTATTGCTTGTCCTGGTGTGTTCTGCTGTGGTAGAGCATTGTATGGGCCTGTCCCTGCAAAGGCTCACTGTCAGGGATAGCTGAGTAGTCATGGTGCAGAGGAAGAAATTACAGTTTTGTTGCATGCAAGAAGTTATTGAATTATGTATTCATCAGGAATATAAAAGCATAATAGGACTTGAGTTTCCTCATGCTTTCAGAAGAAGCTGATATACTTCCTTAAGGTCTCTGGGGTAATGTTTATTTTAGATCACATGGAAAACTGCTGATTGTAAATAAACCTTTGGCATAGCTGCAAGGCCAGGGATTGCCCTTAGCAAGAAGCATTTTTGTGATGCTCTAACATAATGATGTTAAACAATGGAGTATATTGTAATTTGATTTTTCTGCATGGCATAGGCTATGAATAGTGACTAAGTTAACATTATGCTGTGCTGTTGATCTGGTTCTTTCAGTTGAGGATGTGTATATACTGGGATATAATCATTGACTGTGTGTGGAGTGATTCCTTGTTTCTGACATAATTTTAAGTGAGGAGTTCTGGAAATATGACCATTGTTAAATGCAGTGTAATCACAAATCACTGTTTTGACAGCCCTGTGCTTAGAGCATGAGAGAAAAGCTGTTATGTGGCTAAAGTAAGTCAGGCACTATACAATCTGGTGTTTGGCTGAAATGTAGTTGGCATGTTTACTGCAATACAGAAAAAGGTTCTGATCTCCAAAATGAGTATCTATTCCAGTAAGGGTGGAGAGCAGTTTCCTTGAAAAGTTTTTGATGGCTTCTCTTAATGCATGTATTCTTCACGATCTTTACTGAAGCCAATAAAATGACAAATTTCTGAACTTAAAGGGCATCTTTTTTCTGTGTGTTGGAAATCTGTATTCTGCTACGTCTTTTAACTCCAAATCTGTCATGTTTCATCATGTTGATAAAACTGCTCATTTGTATATTTCTTAATAAACTTATTTGCAAGAACCAAGAATGCAGTACCACATTACACAACCCTTGCTGAGGCCAGGGCCTGGGATGGGTTTTCAGGAAGGCTGAACTGCTGTCAGGGTAGGTGGCAGGGCCTGTATAGTATCCTCTGGCTTTTCAATTTATATTTTGTTAATATAGCTTGCTGGTCTTGCAGAAGAACTTCCTGTGAAGATACAAACCAGTATCTAAAAACCTCTTTTACCGAGTTGCATTGTGGTGGGTCTGGACATCTGCCCCACCACCAAGAGGACGGGGCACCTTCCAAGATTAACATCTGCACCTAAGCTTTCAATTTATAGAGAGAAGTTAATTTCTTTAAATCATCTCCTAGCGCTGCCTGGCATTCATCCATGAACCTGTAGGGATTATGCCAATTTATATGTGCAGAAAATTTTGGCTATTGGATTCAAACCATATGTGGTTTTGACAGGAGAGTGAATTTCCCTGTTGCTCGGTGCAGGGCTGCGGCGAGACATGTGCCTGCTCACCCTGGGCACTGCTACACCAGCACAGCAGAGATGGCCAAGGCAAAGGTTCACAGGAAGCTGTGGAGCAGCTCTGGCACAAGTCATGAGGACAGTGACCTCGAGGCAGAGATAGGCTTTGGAGAAGAATAAAAGACACAGGCTTTCCATCCTGCCATCTCTCTCTGCTTAGGGCAGGGGAGAGAAGAGTTGGTTAGAAGTTATCTGGCCACCCATTCCTCACAATCCTTACTGTCCAGTAGCAGTGCTCGATACATGTATGGAAGGGTCTGTTTGGCTTGTTTAAATTAGCAGATCCAGGATAGTACATTTGGGAACCATGATACCAAACTTTGTGTTGCCACGTACCCAATGCTGGGTAACTTGCACATCTGCAGAGCCTCTGCTGTAAGCACATGTATGGATGTGTTTGTTTGTCTCACACAAAATGAGAGGAAACATGGGGGCCTTTCATTTCTGTATGCTTGGTTCAAAGACTCCTTGTGATGCTGGTGAAAAAAGATGTGAATGAATCTATTTCTTTTAGTACCGCTCATATTAATTGGCTTTGCTCTTCATGCTTGTTGTATTGTAATTCTGATTTAACAGCATTTGTCAGTGATCACTGCAGGGTCTTTAATGATTATAGTTGTTCAAGCTGATAGTCTGAGACTATTAAATAAGGTCCAATTACTTCCCATTTATTTGTGTTGTTTTTTCCCTCCAAGTAACAAAATGTAATCCTGAAGTTCATTATTATTCTTTGCATTGTATTAATCTAAATAGATTTTCTACCTAATTAAGGCTGAATACGTTTGAGCTAAACTGACCGTATTTTACAAGGATGTTTTCATTTGTGTGTGAGGGCGTCTTTGGTTTCTACTATCCATATTTTAATTACATTTAATTTCTCTAGCTGCCAGAGATCCTGTTGTGTGTCTCAGCAATTCACCCTGGGCTGCTCAAGATTGTTTAGATTGGAGTTGGAATAGGCCTCCTGATGAATTTAGTTAGAATCTAGTTAATAACAAGTCATCAGGAAGCAATTTCAAGTGTTTACTACTGCTCTGAAAGATATATTATATCTATATTGCTGAATTTTGGATGAAAGAAATGGAGATGAAAGGGGAGGAATGCAGTTCAGATTAGCTGTGTTATTTTTTTATATGGTGGGTCACTGAGAGGGGAAGGTAAAAAGTAAAAGAACAGCTTGGCTGGTAATGGGTGTTCAGTGTGGTTATTGTGTCCAAATTCTAAACATTCAAATGGCTGAGTCTTATTTTGTGTTACTTATTTATATACCATCTCTTTGGGGTGCCTTTGTCAAATAATAAAGCAGTACAATTTGGTGATAAATAAAACCCCAGAACATCTCACATTTTCATTTCACTGTTTGAATAGCCATCAGATAAAGTAACTATGTAAATACACCAGTCTTGACCTTACCTGCTGAGCTCCTGTCCCACACTCAGAAGGGCAAGCCCAAGGCCCTGTAAAAAGTCACTTGAATACCTTTCCCTTGAGAAAAGGCTGACTTCCTTGTAAGCTTCTCCATGTCTGTACTCTTTGTTGGAAGGACTCTAAGATCCACCTTTTCTTGGGAAGAAGCTGTAGGAAAATAAACCTCCAGGGTTTTCCTGAGCTTCCTCAGAAGCTTTGTTTTGCCCTGTCAGCACAGTCCTCCTGCATCGCTTTCCTAGTTTTGTGGTGAATTCTGTTTAAAGATGTGGTTAAACTGAAATGAATCCAGGAGGCTTAATAATGCTGGTAAATGTTCCAGGACAGCTGCTCAAATGAACAGTCTTTTGAAGGCTTGTTCACCTGGGAATGGAGCAATGTGTTGTGTGATGCAAGGGTAGGTTCTCTTGCCCACACCCAGGCAGAGCTGAAGGAGCAGCAAAGCAGAGAGGGAAACTGTTAGAAAATGTGTGTATACAGGCAAAAAAGCTCCCCTGACCTCAGTGAGTGTTGCTGTTCCTGTTGGTGACTTGGATTGGGAGGGACCTTTGCCAAGAGAAGGACTTGTGCATGAGTCTGGAGTCTTAATGAGATGGAGCTTCATTTGAAAGGGAACAATATGTGTAAAGTGAGGCAGTTACTGGCTATAAATCAAGTTCCGTTACAGATTGAATAAATTTGACTAGTCTGTGGTGCCTAAGTACAAATTTTCCTGAGAAGTTTAAATTAGCAGAAAACAAAGTGGTCAGTTTTTGAAGCAGTATGGATATGTGTTTCACAGCTCCCTCTAGCAGAATTCCAAACTTTTTAATAACCAGACAAACATTTGAAATGACTGTTGATACAATATGGCTTTTCATACAGTTACTCTGCTAAGCTGGAACAAATGTGAAAATCTGTTTGGTCTCTTGAGGGATGCAATATTATTTTACTCTCTAATCTAAATCACTCTGAAAGTAAGTCACATGTTAGAAGAAACAGAAAAACTCTTTAGAGGAAAGCAGCCAAAGTTTGGAAACTGTTTTCATTTGATTTTAAACCAGGACATCTTTCCTTAATGTATGCAAAAAGGGATAAAAGCAACTTCTAATAATGATGGTTTTATGATGTTGTTTCTAGTGTTTTAGAACACACTGCTGAAGTTGATGTTAAGAAAAAATAAAATGGGAATGTTTTTGGAAAGGAAGGGAAAAAATAATCCTCCAAACAATCACTTACCAATGCAGATGTTTCAGCAGTGGGTCCCCTGTGCACTTTGTGGTGGTCCATCTGTTACTCTGCAGTCTTGAAACACAAGTGTTGCAATAGTTTTGGGCTAGCTGTGCCTCAAAGTATCTGTTAGCATTGAACGTGAAGGACTCATGCTTTTTCAAATATCAGAATCCTCCTTTTTACCCAAATGATGGCTTTTTCTCATAATCCTTTAACAAAGCACAGTGTTGGAAGCAATTATATCTTTCATCTTTAGCAGCTTGCGAGTCAGTAAATTTGTTTTCACCCTTTGCATCTCCCTCTTTTATGAAAGGCGTAAAGTAACATAATATATTCCTCACAAAACATTTCTCACAAGTCTTCAGCCACTGACAATTAAAGTACAATGTACTTATTACAGCAAAATGGAAAAACATATGGAAAAATATAACTGCATTAACATCTGCTGCCTCTCCTCCATCTGCTCTCTTTGGCCATGCTGTTGTTCAGGCCTGCCAAAAGTACTTATTTTTCAAGGGTCTTGTGGCACATCAACCACATCTTCGATTAAAGTTCCAAATTTCTTGTTTGTTTTGAGTGCCTGCTCTGCATCCATACAGCTGCACCACAACTTCCAACAGAGCAGTGGTTGTTTTATAGTTGGAGATGTGGACATGCTAGGACAGGTGACAATAGGGTGAGCTCTGTATCCAGAGTTCATTTTGTATCAGCAGGGTCCTGCCCTAACTGGGACAACATCTGCCTTGACCCAGTGGCCTTCTGAGCCATTGAAATGAGGATCTGAAGGGTGTTGTAATCCATGCTGTTGAGCACAGGAGATGATGCTCAGCCTCTGGACCATGGTGGGCTGCAGTGCACAGGTGAGGTGCCCAGGGCTCCTGTAGCCAGCAGGGTGTCAGCTCCACACACTTGATCCTTGTGGGGAATGGGCTTCCTTGATCTGACAGTGGGAAGGGAGATAGGACCTAACCCATTCTCCTGCCTGGCTCAGCAATTCTCTGCTGTGACTTTTTTTTGGTTAAATGTAATTATTATCATTGGGAACCAGCCGGGGGGGAGCTGCAGTTGCCATCTCTCTAGTTTGGCAGCCTGCAGCTGCCCAAGTTGTCTGCAAAGTTTCTTTGGCCATGTGCCAAGGGAGATGGGTGCCCAGCTGTTTCAAAAAACAGAGGATGAAATTGGATTCTGAGCCTGCTGAAGTATGAGGAATATTTCTAATTTCTGCTCTTGTTCTTAAGACCATAGTGAAAAGTTTGTGGTTTTGGAGGCAAAAGGGTTTGATTTTGACTAAGAAACAGCCCTCAAATGTGCAAAGGTAAGAGCAGAGAAAAAAGTAGATTAAATCCAGGAGCAGCCCTTGCTTCTAGAGATGCCATCCTGTGACTCCTCTGGCAATTGGAAGATGTCATTGTTGAATAATTAACAAGCACTACAAAATAATATGTCACAGAGCTGTGATTAATATTGAACAGAAACTTGTTTTAATTATCTTCCCCTAACACTGTTTAAGTTCTTCTTAGTCACAGGATAGATAAAATAGATGGTCCTGTAAAACCTGACCAGGTCTATTTGATGCTTTGACATATGATGCAGATTTTGAAACTGTTCCCACCTCCTGGAGCTGTGAGCTGGTTTGGATCCTGCACAGCTCACCCCAGCAAAACACCAAGTGCCTGTACCAGCTCTGGGTGCCTCATGTGTGTCATCTACATGACTGCCCAGCCATGCATATTTTCACATGAGATCAATAATTATGTGCTTTAATGTCTTTTTTTTTTATAGTACAGGTGTTTGACTTACACCTGGCCCTCAAGGCCAGCACGTCCAGTATCTAGAGGAAGGTCTGTGTGTTTTGTTGTTGCTCAGTGTGTGCATATGCATATGCATATTTCTGGTTTGTTTTATTGTGTCTTTAAGGTACCAGGTTTTGCCAGGACAAGAATATAAGAATACGTTCTCAGTGCAAAAGACAGCAAATCTTTCTGTGCTGGTAGAAAATCAGTTGTCAGATAAACTGAAACTATGAATATTTGCCATTCAGGGCTTGATTGCACATGGTCCATCCATCTGTGTAGTATTTATAGGACTTCATTGATACAGAAATCATAGACTGAATAACTTCGTGAGAAGGGAGCCTTTCCTTATTGTCAGGAGGAAATGCTCTGCACAATGCAACGAACACCTCTCACAGATAAATGCAAGCTCTTTTTCTGTGCCTTTGTGGACTGATTAGGGTTTTCTTTAACTTTCTGTACAAAGCCTCTGCCAAAGGAGCCTTCTAGCAGCACTTTTTCTGCAGGTGTGTAGCAGGTGATGCTGGAGCAGTGCCTACCTGTACAGTGTGGCCTCTTCCCCTTGGGTTTGGTGTCTTGAATTGGATTCCCCTGTCACACAGTCTGAGGAGTCTAATCTGTGTCTGCAGAGCTGGTGAGCATCAGGCTGCTGATGTTTGGATCTCTGCTGATTTCAGTGAATATTATGTTATCTCTCTGAAAGCACATTTGAAATTGGTCTGGTGTTGGCTTTTTGTATGTTGCAAAACTTAACAGTCATGTTGCCTAATCCTGGCTGTTGGTGGAGACACTCCTTCCAGGGGCTCTTGGAAACTATACAAGTTGGTACCTAATGGCTTTGTAGCATATTCTAGTCTTACAGAAGGATACCCCACAGAGAACCTGCTGGTTTGTTGGAGTTTTCCCTTGGCTAGTATTGCAACCTGAGCATTTAACCTCCTGCCTTTAGCACACAGGATACAGAACTGTAACTGAAAGATTACGTGAGAATTTGTGACCTAGATTATTGAAACTAGGCAACCCCAAATGCACATTTATGCTTGAACATGCTTGACTAAGATGCAAATATATTTGACAGCTGCAAGTGAAAAATGTGTGGAGAGAGGAAGTCTGCAGGTATGCAAACTTACCTGGGGTCTGGCTGAGCTGGTGTGGGTTGTCCTTGCAAAAGCCTCTGAGAGTGTTAACAGCCTGTCATTAAAATCCATTTGTCATTACAGACGGCTGTAAATTTCTTCCAAATTCTCTGCATTTGTGCTAGGTACAGTGAGCAGCAGCTGCTGTTGGGTCTGTAGTAGGTGACAGCAGCAATTTATTCCATGGTTTTCTCAGTAGATTGCAAAGTCTCTGCAGAAACCCAGGCTTTCCCTCCCAAGATAGATGGGACTTTGAATTCAGTCAAGCTCACAGTACCCAAGCTGCAGACCCTCAATCACCATAGATATAGTGGCTAATATACCAAAGAGCATCCATTGTGTCTGACAAATTTAGTAAAGCACACTGGAGATGAAGTTTGGAGAATTAAAGTATGTGTATTCAACAAGGAGCAGAATTTGGAGCAGAATTCAAACTTTCTCATTACATAAAATGACTCTGAGCTTAAAATGTTATTTTTGCCTTAATGTTATATTATTATTTTTAGCATCAATGGCAATCAGTATGTAATTGGCAATGATCTCATGCACACTCCTGGGTACAGACTGTTCTTTCCCAGTTTGGGAATATTTTCTTGTTATTGCTGAATTGCAGCATGTGCAGTAGAGGCTCCACAGTCATTAAAACTCTCCCTGCCAGGGTTCTTGCCATTGAGTACTCAGTAGTTAACCTCTCTGTGTATCTTCTGAGAACCAGCTAGAGTTAGGACAGAAAATTTCTGTGTGGTAATCCTTCTCTTAGGCCTGTGTCCTGTGATAGACATCCACAGTATCACACTTCATCTTTTAAATAGGGTGCTGCAAAGTGAGGAAAACTTCCCAGAGGTTTCTTTATAGCACCTTCCAGTACCTAAAGGGGCTACAAGAGAGCTGGAGAGGGACTTCTTAGAAGGGCATGGAGTGATAGGATGAGAGGGAATAGCTTTAAACTTACAGAGGGTAGGACTGTAGGAAGGACACAGTTAAAATATATGCTCTTGCTGGCATGTGTTGTGTTTGACACCTGTAATACTGAGTAATTTAGCAGAGTAGCTTCTCATATGAGTTGACTTTGGATAGAGTCTCTTTTGATCTATTCTAGAGAGAATTACTCTATTGCAAAGATCAAAATGGTACTTTCCCTAATAACTGTTTTGTGCATTCTGTGGATGAGATTAAGTCTATACCACAATGAAAAATAAGTGTTAGGTGTTGGTTTGAAAATGTTGCTGTCATCTTTGACTGTGGACACGTGCAGGCTATTCATAGGCTCTCTGCTTCTCATTTGGTCCTGGAATAGCCTTCCTTTTTTTTTTCAGTGTATTTAATGTGATTTGCAAGCACAAAGTCAGCTAAGAAGGTGCTACTACCAAATAGCTAGATAAAAGTTGAACAAAATAACGATTCAGGCAATGAATCCACTAACGTGTGCCCCATGGTACTATCAGAAGTAGGATTTCCTGCTTTCAAGAGCATCTTTCTGCGAGGTTACTTTCTCCTGTCTTGAATGTCTTGGGCATCCATGACAAATAAAGTCTGCAATTAATCCAGCACTGTAAAAAAATAAACTAGCAGAGCAAGTAAAACCCTATCTTCCTGTAGCCAGCTGAAAAACAGATGTGCTACTTTTGTTTGTATCCCTGAACTTCACAAATGAACACAACTTATTGTCAGCAGCTGCTGCTGTTCTAAGCTCAGAGTGCTGAGTTTCATTTCCTCTGCACTGCAAATGTGTATGTTCTGCTGTCACGTATGGAGTCTATCCTGAAACCATTATGCTGTAAAAATCACTCTTGGCTTTGGTGAAAGCTGTCCTGAAAGAGAAATGCAGATTAAAGGTGGGTTGAGATTTTTGAGTTTGTGGCGTTTAACACTTGCACCAACAGGTGTGAGATTGCATGAGGCTGGATTTGACTGTCCAAGTGGGTATTTGTTACATGGCCTTATTTTTCAATGTGTATCTATAGCACTTGGTTTTACAGTTGTTCTGCAGACCCTGTTTTATTTTTAGTCCCGGCTCCTCCCAAAGAGATGTTCCTGCAGACACTGAGTGTTCTCTGTTGGGGGGAGTTTTGTGAGGTTTGCTGTCCTTGCAGGCAGGGAAGGGTTACAGCTAAGCTGAGCTTCCTTTTGTGTCTGCCTTTGAAGCATTTAGAACTCATTTGTTTTTTCAGATTTAAGCATGTAGACTTGGAAAAGCATTTCCCAGAAGGGGGCAAAGCACTTGAAGGAGGAAAACAGTTTAAAGACGTGAACCATACACCAGTAAATCTGCTGTTTGTTTTGCTTTTTATTTCCTGAGGTTTCATCACAGCTTTCTACCACTCTGTGCCAGCATAGTGCATCAGCCAGGTGGGATCACTGCTTCAGCCTCTGGCAGTCCCAGGGAAGCTGCACAGCTTGTCAAGCACTCATGGGTACAGAGGTGGTAGTATGGAGAGCATAAGTATTATGTCAGATGCTGTTTGAAACAAGAATGGGCCTGCACCTCATCCTCTGGCACTTTGTCAAGCTCCAGAGAGAGATTCAGATGGGGCAGGAGAGCAGAGTGTGGGTGGGACTGTGCATCCCTGGGACATGGCAGGGTTTGTGCCTCTTGCTCTGGTTCAAGCCAATTTCTCACTCATGGGTAATTTCAACTGCCACAACAAACCAGCAGTGAACATCTCCTCTCCCTTCCTTTCCCTTTATCAGCATGCATTTGCTGTACAGATTAGGATTTTTTTTTTTAATGTAAAGACAAAAATCATTTGGCAAGTGTCAGCCTGTGAGAGGGAATGTTGCCAGGATATGTATAAATATCCTGTCGTGGCATCGTCTTAGAGACCTTAGAAAGAGTCTAATGAAGAAGACAGAGTTGATCTTTTTTGTTTGAGTTGATCTGTTTTTGAAGATCTGTTGGATCAGGTTGAACCCAGGTCAGGGTTGGAGTCACCATACCTGGGGTGGTTTTAAAGATGTGTAGATCTGGCACTTGGGGACATGGTTTAGTGGTGGCCTTGGCTGTGCTGGATTAGTGGTTGGACTCCATGGTCTTAAAAGTCTTTTTCTACTGAAATGATTCTGTGATTCCATAAAAAATGCTCTTCTTTTCTCCTTAAAAAAAAAAAAAAAAAA
>NW_008649755.1:88104-101356 GCF_000695815.1 Acanthisitta chloris
CTGTTTCATGTGCGCCCTTAAAAATTATATGAATTTTTTAAAGATACTTCTTCCCAAACTAGAAATATTTTCTTTGAATAACATTTGGATTTTGGCTTGTGAGTTGTTGTCTGGGTTTGGGTTTTTTTTAACTCCTCTGCATTCCTCAGTGTCAGATGGCTAAAGGAAGTTGCAAACTGGACATATTCACGGAGAGAGAATGACTTCATTCACTCACGAAACATCTTCTAATGAATAAACTATTGAAACATTTCTCATTGCTGAGCTGCAGAGGTCAAACTGATACTGACTTCCTGCATGGCCTTGGATAAGTCATTATCTCCCTCTCTTTTTTCTGCAAGGACAGTTAAATAGCTCCTCCCAGAAGAGGTGTGAGAAACAATTAGCTCATGCTGGTAAAATGTTTTGAATACAAAATGTGATTCATAAGTACTAAAAGATGCTCCCATCAGTCATCATTAGTGATGCTGTCATTTCCCAGCCTCTGGTTTTTGGTCTTCCACAAGTAGAAAGGAAACAGGTCAGGCTTAAAAATTCCATCAATATTTCTACTCCTGTCTTCAGATAATTTAATAACAATCCCTCATTGGTTTCACCTGCTACTGATCACTTCTGCAAATGGAGAATTTTTACAGTATGTTGGATTGTAATTGATTTGTGTTTTCATGTAAGAAATGCTTGTAATGCATGGGATGTGACTGTTTTTAGTAAGATGAGTATAATTTTTCTCCCCATTTATAGGATGGCTATTTTTCCCACCGACCGAAAGAGAAAATGCGAACAGACAGCAATAATGAAAATTCAGTCCCCAAGGACTTTGAAAATATTGATAACAGTAACTTTGCTGCCAGGACTCAGAGGCAAACACACCAGTCTGAGCTGGTGAAAAAACCACTTAGCAAGCAAAAGGAGCACTTGAGAAAGAAACTGGAAGAGGAAAAGATGAAGGAGAACTTGCTGGTGACGAAGAACTCCAATGAGGTGGTGCAATTCAGTGATCACCCTGGAAAAAACAGCAGCACCACCACCAACAGTTTGAAGGAGATTGACAGGACTCCTAGAGAGCATCCTTTAAAAAAAATTGAGAACAGCTCCCCTGAACAACGATACGACCAACCTCCAAAGTGTGAGGTAACGGGCAAAGAGGCAATCTCAGCCATGTCCCGGTCCAAATCTAAGCAGTGTCGTCAGGAGATCGCGGATGCCTATTGTCAGCATAAGCATGGAAAGCTGATGCCAGAGAAGGTGACACGTTTCTGTACGCTGGAGGGTAAGTTGGTGGATGGTGAAGGAGAAATAACGTGGTATCTTGGGGGAAGGATTCTATATAATTGAATTGGCATTCTGATGACAAACATGGCTTTATTGCAGGAATGTGTAATGCACTTAGTCTGTGAAAATGAGGAAGAGGTTGAGGAGGTTGTGAATAGGAGTTACATGGATGTCACAAAATCCTTGGTAGATTCCCCTAGAATTTCTTTTCACTTCCACCAGATTTTTATTGCACAATGTGATGCAGATATTCAGCTGTTACTCCTCTTTCTTTTTGTTATTAATCTACAGACACAGAGAAGTGTAGTCAAGGTCTTGTTATTCTGTGCAGCAGTTGTATACTTTTTGGTCGTCAAGGAACAGCCATTGTGAATTTTGATGGTTTATGCACCACAAGTAAATGAGTGGCATTGCTGATATGGCCATTTTTCTGGCACAGTGGAGTCCTAAGCATTTTGATAACCCAGGTGATTATCAGAAGTATAGTAAAAACGTTTTCCAAAAGCATGGGAAAATCCTTTTTTTTTTGGTTGACTTCTATTTTTAATGTTCTTGAATCAGCAAAAGTAGTTTTCAAAATCACTGCCTTAGAGAGTCAGTTACTTCTGCTGGCCTAAGCCAAGCTTTGATTTGTTGCTTTTGGTTTCCCCATGCCGTCAGATCATGAGTTACCTCTCAGCTTGCTGTCAGTTTGCATGTCTGAGCTGACCTTTGCCTACTTTTCAAAGAGTGCTTCATGTGCCACCATTCATCTAGCTATAAGCTCCCCACAGATTAAAGTGCCTTCTAAAAATACAGAAGCATTGATCAGTTGATCAAAGTGGATATTGATCAAGGAGCAGCATTATCCGCAGCAGCATTTGTTTATACAACGTTCCAGAGTGCCCACCCTGTAATGAGCACTTCTTCCTGTGCATGTAAGGATATGCTGATGTCTTTGTCCGTGCTGAAAGTGCAGAGGGAGACAAGCAAATAGATCTTTGTTTGAGATCATAGAGTAACCATGGTGAGCCATGGGCTAGGGCATGTTTAGTTTCTTTCATTGGGAACATTTAGGTGCATCCTCTAACCCCCATGATTTACCTGTTCATTGCACCATTGCTAAGCAGTGGTTACTATAGGGTGGTTTCAGTGTGCTAGGAGGGTCCATGTTGCTGTTGCCTAAATTAGAAGATTACATTTCCTGTACAGACAGTGAAAAAGAGGAGGTGCCCCAGAGAATGTTTCCAAACATGCACATCTCCCTGTAATAGGATTCTTAGGCTTTTAAATTAGATGGTACATATTATCAGATGAATGGTGTGAGCACCTCATTCCCCACCCCAGTGCATCTGTGACTATTTTGTTTTGCCTTTTTACCATGTCTCTCTGGATGTTTTTTCTGCCTTTCTTGCCATGGTAATACTCCATATTGTTAAGCTGAGTGGGCAGACTTTGGAGACAAAGAGTTAATGGAGCAGGCAGAGAACTTCATGCTCAGAGTGGCTTCATCCCTCATCAGAGGAGACTTCATCAGCCTCTGGAGGCCCTTGAAAAGAATTGAACTTGGTTCGTAGATGCTTGAAGCACTGAAGCTTTTGGGGATATAAGACACCCCATTGTTAGGATTGCTGGTAGGGGAGGTGTGGGTAGAGGTCTTGCCACTTTATGCATTAAAAAAGCCATGTGCTGTTTGTCAGAAGAAGTCAGACATCCAAGGGCTGTGTCTTTGTGTTTGGCATGTGAGTGTTGTTCTCTTCAGTTTGGTTTGAAACAAGGTTTCCTGTCTGTTTTCAGCAGAGCTGTGAAGTATAAATATTTATGCGTTGGAGCAGCACATTCATCCATTATCCCAACATATAAACGTGTTCCCAGTGCTATGGTTTCCATTGAGATGTCATCCAGTGTTTAATCCCCTTGGATCTTGTCTCAGCTGATCAAAACCACAGCGTTGCTAAGTGTAACGATCAATCATGGACATGATTCCATCCAGCTGGATTGTCATAAATGTTAAGTGATATGTTCACTTGAGTAGTTATCAACAGGAACAGGATTGTACAAGCAGGTTTTTAAGTAATATGTTGTTTTCAAAGGCAAAGGAAGTTGATTATAACAATCTTCAGTGTATAAAAGAAAGGATTGTTGAAACCAATGTTCACTACCTGCTTGACATGCGGGTGTTATTTCCATGAGGGCTGCAGTCCCTCTAAAGGTGCTGCTGCTGAAGCAGCAAAGGGGACATGACAGCTTTACCAGTTACCTGACTTGCAGAGCATGTGAGCTGGCATTTCCAGCAAGCTGGTCCTGAAAACAGGGCACAAAGGCTATGAAACAAGGGTGTTGAGTCAAAGGCTTTAGGTGCAACCTTATCCAAAGTCACGGCTGAGATGAGGGCAACAGGCAGCTTTCTAGTCTCCCTGCACACTGAAGGGAATATTTGGAGTTTCAGTGTGTTTTGAGGAAAATGCACTCAGCATATACAAGATGGGAAAGACAGGTTCAGCACAAGGTTAGATGAGGAAAGGGCAAATCCAGTCCTGTCCATATTGAGGAGAGGGTACATGGAGACATCCCTTGGGGAGTTCATTTCTTCTCAGGACACACACGATAAGGAGATCAACAACCTGTGGATAATGTGGCACGTTGTTTCCTTGCTAGGAATCTCCAGCCTAGTCCTGTACAGGCCAGACTAGGGACACTGATTCCCCTGATGTGTCAGACTCACTTCTGCTCACCAAAGCTGTTGGTGGATGTGGACCAGTTGTCTCCTTCCTTTGTCCTTCATCTTACATGACCCTCCTCTTGTGCAGAGGTACGAGGAAGAAGTTTAAACATGAATTCTTGGCTCTAAAATAAGCTTCACTCTGTACCCAGATAAAATGCTCTCTAGCAAAGCACAAGGGACCTGATCTGTGCCACGTTCCCCCGGCAGAATTCCTTATGACTGTGGACAGGAGCACAGTCCTAGAGTGGCCACTGTGATCCTGACCCTGAGTGCAGAGATTGCTGCCCAACAGCATTGGGCAGCAATTCAATTACAGTTACACAGCTCCACATTTCAACATGATATTGAAGTTGTGATTTCTGCTTACAGTCTTCTACAAAGAAAAAAAGCCCAGCTGCTGACCCACTGGCTGGATTCAGTCCCCAGGTTCTCTGTTTTTCACTTCCATGTGTATTGTGGCAGTTTGTAGCTCTGAGTCCTTTGCCTTGCAAGTTTGCTGGATGGACATACAGGGCAGTTCCTCCTTAGTCACTGATACCAGATCCATGAGTCACCACGGGCATCTTGCATCAGTTCTCCTCTGGGACAGCTTCTCTCCTCTGCCATATCTCCAGGGGAGACCTGGCCTAGTCCTTACCATTAATTACCCAACTGGGTTTATGCTTGACCCAGATCTGTGGCCCTAGATAGACTAAAGGTATGTTGGAGGGTTTTTTGAGAGGTGGTTTCTATGATGTAGTTCTGGCAAAAGAAAAGTCCCCAAGAAATCAAAGAGCCTCAAGTGAGCGTGATTTATTTCCTCATGGCTCTTCTGTTGTCTTTTCTTAGTTTTTAAATCAAACAGGTTTTCTGCTACCTTCATCCCTGTGGGATAAACTCACTTACAATAAAGTAGGAAAATAATCAAGCTACCCTCATTCCACATCATTCATCAGCACTGAAAGAGTTCTTTGCAGACCAGACTGCCTTCTCCCTGGTTGCTTATTGATAATGCTGCTCTGGCACATCGAAGCAAGAGCTTTCAGCTTCTTACAGGCTGCTGAGAAGGAAATTTTCCATTTCATTTTAGAAAACATAGCCTTTTGTTTTTCAAACTGAGAGAAAAGGGCTCTGGAGCTCTGTTTACTGAATAATACACCCAGGTAATAGCAATCTGAATGTCTATAATGTTTTTATCTGACTATTTCAAAGATCTCAACAGAAAGAGATATGATTTGCAGGAAGGGAAAGGATAAGCTACTAAGATGCCAAATACTTACGGGGTGGAGCAGAGCTGTTCTTCAAGGCATGGGAATGAGAGCATACTCTTAGGTGATTTTAGAAAAGTAGGACCTGTAACTCAGCAAACAGAGGATTTTGTCTGCTCAATATGCACGAGTATGTGCACAGTGACATATAAACCTTTGGTTTGTTTGGCTTTGACATTTTTGGCAGTGCATTTTTTGGACTCACTGGATTTTATCTACAGATCATTGAACCCCAGATTTGTCTTTTTCTGCTGGTTTGGGGATTCCAAATGACATTGGCTGCTGCTTCTTTTCTGTATGTTTAATCTGTTAGTGTGACAAAATCACTGTGTTGAGCTATACACAGTTTAAGGAGCACGTGCAGCTCAGACAGTAGTTTAATTTGCTGCACCACAGATGACTCTGGTTGCAATAAATTTACTGTGAGTACACTAATTGCAAAATAACCCAATTGAATAGTTATCAGCGAACAACATCCTGTGGAACAAAACTGCTTACAATTAATAGCATTTAAGCCATGCACTGGTATTCTGCAGAATGGTAAGATGTAATTACACCGTGTACAAAGATTGCGTTCTGTTTTGGAAACCATGTTTCCAGCATTTCTTGCATCATATAGGGCTATTTCAAGATTCAGTACTTGAATTTTAGGCAACATGAGTTTATGAAACAAGTGATGTCTCCTCACCCCTTACATGTGTGAAGCGGAACCATCTCTAATAAAATCAGTGAAGTTGTGGCACTTTAAGGAGAAAAATGAGGTCTCAGGAAGAATGTATGTGGCCAGTGATTCTCAGGTTGACTTTTATTATGATCACATGTGCAAGTTTGGATAGTTAAAATTAGGATGTAAGTAGTGAAAAGATACTTTATTGCTTTGACTGAAGATGGACCCTATATCATTGTATAGGTGAGGACTGCAGTATATCATTTAAGTGATGAAAATGCATGTCAATGCAAGGACCCAAAGTGGACATAAGCCCCGGTCACCAGTGTGGATGTGTTGGGTGACCAGTGCCCTCCTTGAGCCAACCTTGATGTAAGTGCTGATAAAACACTTCCCCCTGCTCACAGCTGAGTTGTTCCCTCGGCAGAGGGTCAAAGGAATGAATTATCCTGAAAAACTGGGTTTGGCCAGAAACTGGACATTTCTTTGCAGAAGGAAGATGTGTGTAGACCTTGTAAAGGAACTGGAATTGCTAGAAATGTTCTTGTGGCATCCCAAATTAGGGTGACATTTTTTTGCCACCTCCCTGCATCTCTGGGGACAGCTTCAGTGTAGAGGACAGGGGACTGACTGGTGTTTCTCAGGGGTATGTGAGCTTGTGGCATTGCAAGCTGAGGGATTCTTCTTCCAAAAATAAGGCCATTATGAGCACAAGCTGGCTCTGTCAGTGCTGTCTTGCATAGTTTCAGCTTTGCATTTAAAAGAAATTCAGTGAGGGGAAAACTGTGTTTGGTGTCTGTGCCAATTAATCTTTTCATTTAAATACAGACAGCTCCTGTCTAGATCATCTGCAAGTTTAGAAGTGGGAGAATGAAATCAGGCTGATGTTCCTTTTGGGGTTGTTTTCACGTGATGCTACTGTCTGGTCACGTTTTTCCATGTTGGGTTTGTCTGATCACCTGTGGATCTGGATCTGCAGAGTTGGTCCCTGAACAGGCCAGGGCAGCAGATTTGCAGAAAAACATCTAGCAAATGGCATCTCAAGGTAATGCTGAGAGCAGTGTGTGACTCGAGGAATGGGGAGCAGAAGGGCTGGAAAATTTATGGTCAGCAGTCCTAGTTCTCACCAAGCCTCTGTTTTGGAAAATGTTATCCTTTCATGGAGCATTAAAGGAGGAGTGTGGGCAAGTGTGGGAGAGGATAATGGCTAAATATGTCCTCGCTGCAAACCTCTTGGGAAGAGAGCATGAGGGAAGCAGAAGCTCAGTGAATATTTTGATAAAGATTACTGTGTATGTACAGAGATGAAAGAAGAGTACTTAAGTGATCATTAATGCTTCCCAGTGATCCTGAAATGTGTGGACAGAGTGTTGGTGGGGAATGGCAAATACAACTGGGGCTAAAGAAAATTGTTGGCACAATGGTATGAGCTGGGGTGGGAGGAGGGAATAAGAAGGACCAAAAAAACCAAACCCAAAACAAAACCACCAATCCCAACCTCCCCCTATAGTAGGAAAACTCGAACCATACTGGAAGCATGAATTTTTTTCATATAAAATAGGTGTTGGCCCTCTGCAGTGGATTCATTGTGGTGATTTTAGCAGACAGACCCTTAAAAGGAAACATGGCATTTAATTATCTTAATTTTATTCAATGCTAAGCAACCAGCTGTGCATATTAGTACTGAACTGAGCTTGAGTTAAGGTTGCACAAGAAGCCTCAATGTTATGTTCTTTCCTAATCTGACTTTGCAACCATAACAAAACTGTGTTAGAGTGTCAATGTTACATATGAATTGTAAGCAGGCAAGAGCAGCTTTGATTTGCTTTTTGGTTTAGGCCTCAAATGTCACCAAGGACACAAGGAGCACAAATTCAGCTCTGCCTTTCTAACCTTTCTAACTTAGCAAAGCAATTCTCTGTTTTCACAGGAATCTACAGCTGATGAACTATTATTTTGAGAATGGAGAAGTGTTATGTTCCAGAAACCCCATGCTAGCTGCAGCTCAAGGCTGCCACAGCTTAGTTTGAAGCCACTGACTGTATTGCTTTTAAAATAATTAGGGGTAAAGTATTGACATTTAATTTCTTCCTCCTGAGCTGAGGCAAAGAATTCTCCTCTTTTGTGGCTTCTTGAAACAGATGCCATAACTATTTACAGAGTTTGTTACAGTATTAAGTATGTTGTTAAAGGGTATGAACCCTGTTTCAGGAAGGTTTTTGAAAGGTTACATTTATTGGATGTATTTTGGGAGTCACTGAGCTTTATGAGACCAGTGGCTGTTTTGTAATCTCTTCTTGAAAATGAGGAAGACTTGGTTAAGAGATCTACTCTGAATTAAAATGCCAGCAATCTAGGCATGAAGCCAATCTTACAGGACATAAATGCCATTTTAAGATTGCAAACCAGAATTTACTTGTTTTTGTTGCAAATGTTTCTTATGCAGAAGATGGTTTTAAAACATCAGTCTTTTTTTCTCCATGGGTAATCATGACTTCTATAGAAAAACTGAATGACAAGAATCTGTAGCTGAGCAACCTTGAAAAAGATTTTGAAATAGCTCAGTGTATATTTAGTCTTCCAAATAAATGCTCATCTTTGATAGTTTGAGAGCATGTTAGAAGTGAATAGCCCTGATTCCCTGCTCACACTATTTTAATATCCATGGAATGTCACTGATTTATCATCTAGTTCTGTCCTATACGTTACTCCTGATTGGTACCTTTGTAAGGAAGAACAGAGTACTCTCATCTCCCAGTAGCTACTCCTGTCATCAACAGGCTTAGTTGAATACACTTTAAACTGTGAAGTATTCTATTTACAGTTTTAGTATAAAATAAGATACTGAAAGGCCTATGGCAAAAGTCCATCGTTTTTCCTTCTCCAGTTTTCTCACCAGCCTCCAGGGAGGCTGAAGAATTTTTCAGTCCTTTCTCTTAGAGTTTGCTGTAGCTGAGTCATCTCTACTGTCTCATGTGTTCAGTGCTCACACATCTATCTTCATCCATGGATGTCAGTGTAAGAATGGTGGAAGATGTAAGCCAAAAAGCAGAATCATCCTGCAGGAAAATCATTGTCTGTTAACTCAAACTCTGTGGTTTCTTGAAAATAATTTGAATAGCAATTGTATGTGCTTTCGAATTGTGAAATTCGTATGGTTTGTTCTGCAGGACTGAATTACTATTGCCTTTTAAAACAGAATTTCTCAGTATTGCTCTTCTTGTGATGAAACCCAGTCTTGTGCAGACAGTGCTGTCAGGTGAGAATTGACTGTACTCCTGTGGCTGCATTTCTATGCCACAGCACCTTCTCCTGTGCTGCTGCAACTTTTCTGGGTGCTAAAGACTTTGAAGAAAGGCTCTTCTACCTCCTAATGATGTGCTTTGTCTAGACTGAGGAGAGTGGGTGCATTTAGGTTGTCAGTGGGTGGTATGACTTAAGCTCATCACTAAGCATATAAAGTCTTGGTTCAGATGTAGGTTCAAGTTTCCTGTTCATACTGTATATACACACTGGCTGTGTTTTAGAGGGAACATGTAGTACTCCACAGGCAGTGAAATTCAGTGATAACTTCAGCTTCACACATTTTTATTAACAGCAGTATGGATACTGCCCTTGAGTTGTGCCAGGAGTTTAGGAATAAAGGCCTTATGTGTCCTTATGAATCAAAAGCTTTTATTTACACACCACTCTTCTCACTTTTCATTGTTCCCTACTACTCTGGCAAATGAAGATTCTTGTAGGAGGAGACCCTTCTGACCTTTGTCATGCTGATGGTTTGGGGCACAGCTTTGTGAGTTTGAACATAAAATCTTTATGATACTGTAAATATGTCACAGCTTTGTGTGGATCAGCTTGAAGAAGTTCATTTGCAGAGCTCATCTTCCACTTTCTTGCTAATTCCTACAGCTTGTGTTTGCTTACTTTAATGACCAGTTTTCCTTGAGATGTAATCGTAGAATGTCCTATGTTGGAAGGGACTCATAAAGATCATTGAGTCCAACTCCTGGCCCTGCACAGGACAACCTCAAGAATCACACTGTATGCTTGAGAGTGCTGTCCAAATGTTTTTTGAACTGTCAGGCTTGGTGGCGTGACCACTTCCCTGGTTGCTGTTCCAGTGCTCAACCACCCTCTGGGTGAAGAACCTTCTCGTAAGTATCTAACCTAAACCTCCCCTAACAGTCTCCAACAGTTGTAGGTCCTGTCAGGGAGCACCAAAAGAGAAGAAAAAAAAAAAATAAGGAAAAAGCTGTCAGGCAAAAGGATCTTTTTCTACAAATCTCATTGAAATCTCATTACTCAACTGAACTTCAAGGCTAGTCCTCCATGTAACTAGAATATAATTGCTTATATAATTCTCTCTGTTGCAATGTGATTGTGTCTCTTTTGTGGAGACCTTCTTACTCATACTAATGGAAGTGTTTTGTTGAAGTCTTGATTAATCTCTACACCTCAGAAAAAGTTGTAAGAGAAGCACTTTGCTGATGAGAATGTACCTTTCTTTGTGGCTGGCTGTAAACAGCAGCTTAAGCAGTCTCACTGCTTACTCACCTGTGTTTTTCATTGCAAATGAAGCTTTCCATGCAGCCAATGGTTATTGCTGTGCAGTGGAGCATTGTGAACCATGCTCCTTTCAGACTGAAAGCTTCTGTGTGTGTGGTATGTTACTGTGCTGCATAATAGTTTGGAGCTTGACAGTAGTATGACTAAACAGAACCAGAATTTTTCATATTGTCCATCTATTTGGGGGCTGTGATTCATTCTGGGCAATTTGCTGAATAGTTGAGAGGAAAAGGGAAGTTAAAAAGAGAAATTTACTGCAATGTATGTTTTACCCATTTGTATTTTCTCTTTTGCGTGGGACCAAGATGTAGGTGCTCTGAAAGAATTTCACTGTAAGTCTCTGAGCAGGTTTGAGGATCTGTCCCAAAGTCATTTTTGCTGTCTGGGAGAGAGAGAGTCACTTCTTTGGTTGTTTGTTCAAAAGCATATGAGGAATATACTGCCTTACAGAAGGGAAAACTGGACAGCAGAACCCAGCCTGGAGCAGTTGCCAACCTTGCCAGAGTAGCCAAATGGCTAAGGAGAGATGTGGGTGAGATTAATTGTGAATAGAACTACTGAGACTGTGAAAAAGACAACTATATAACACATACTGGATTTGCCAAACCAGAGCAGAGGGAGGCTGCATGGAGCTGATGTGGTTTTGTAAATAAATCTAGTGTTTTCTGCCAGGAGGTGATCATAAATCCAAGCTTCCCATGAAGTACTAAAAGCAAAGTGGGTTTAGAGGTTTAACTGATGTAATAAACTAGCTTTGCTGACCTCACTTCAGTGATGTCTTACTTTGGTAACTATTCAGTAACCTTTATCAGTGAACCATAAAATGTCTCTATGGACTTCTATCACTAAAATTGAAGTTCACCAAGATAAAAACAAGACAGTTTTGTTCCTATAGGAGTCAAGAAAAGATGTAGGGATTCATGCCTTGCCAGTCTGTGGAAGTGTGTGGTCCAAAGCACAGCACATCCATCCAGTATTTGGGAATAAAAATAGTTTTGTGGCAGTTCTGATTCTGCAAATGTTCTACCTGAGATCCCTGAAAAAAAAGTGGGAAAATCACTTCTGTCAGACTCCCAGAGAATATTACAAGGAAGCTTCAGAGATCTCTGGCATTCTTCACCAGGTCAGCAAAAAGGAAATCTTCTTAATGAGCAATCCCAATAGATTCACCTCTGTCATTGACAATGAAAATGCTGCAATTAACACACAAGGTAGTTTTTTCCTCTAACAATTTCTGGCCATCTGTAGGCATAATTTGCCAAACATGCAGACAGGATCATCTTTTATGTTTTCTGTGATGTTTGCTTTATATTCCCACAGCCTGCAAAACTTTAGGAAATCAGTGACATTAGGGGGCCCCAGTGCAAATTTGAAATGGTTCAGGGGCTTCTCCTGGAATGCAACCAAGCAGAAGTATCATTTAGAGAAGAAGAAGAAGGAAAAATGTGATAAGATTACATAAGAAGTTATTAGAGAGTTCTCAACTAAAGAATGACAGCAAGAATATGCTATGTTACACCATATCATAGGCTTACCATATAAGCACTAACTAGAAACTAAGTCCTAGACTGGTACTGGGGAAACTTGGGTTTCATTTTTTGATGTGTCACAGGCTTGTTGGGTTACCTCAAACAACTAGTGCTGTGTACAGACCAGGGATAACAGGTACTTAACTTCATTGCAGATACATGCAGAGGAGAATGGTGGTGGTGCTATTATTGTTAGTTTGGTATTTGTGTGGATTTTAAATTCTGTTTGTCAAAAGAATTGGAAATCATTTTATTAAAAAATACAAACAGTTTCTGCTGAGTCCCCTAAAGGAGCTTGCTCCTAAAGAACAAAAGTATCTTTAAGGAGGAAAATGGTAAGTTTTCTGAAGTCACTGAATTAAGTGCTAAAATCTGTAGTTCTGTCCCTGAAAAACCCTGTGGTGGTGAGGACAGGCAAAGAAGCAATCCAGCTGTAGGTCCAGCGTGACTTACCCTACCTTCCACACGTGTTAACACTTCACTGACAATGTGTCTGCAGCTTTGCATCACAGCATGATGCACAGATGTGAACTCAGAGGAAATGTTTTCTGTGATGTTTTGCCTCCACTTTTATCTGTTCAATTCAGCAGCTTCAGCCTGGTACAGGAACTTGTGTGTGGTGGCTGCTGGAAGAGGTGTCAGTTGGTCAGTACATCACTTGAAAAGCATAACAGTAACTTTCTCTCTTGTTCTGTTTGCTATTAGTATGTGTGATATTTTTGTACCAAACCAAATCTGTTTCAGGGTGGTTAGGAAGGGAACTGAGGTTTTACTTATCATATATTTCAAAGGCTGTGCTTGCCCAGTGCTGTATTAGTTTCCGCAGTAAATTTCCTAAGGTAAAGTGACAAACCAGTAATTTTTCATTATGAATCAGCTATCCATGAAAGATTGGATTTAGGTCAGAATTTATTACTCTATGGAACTGAAGCCAATATTTAACATAATGTCAGCTATCTTGATATTAGAGAATTTTAATGGCTATGCAATTTTATTCAATGATGAAGTTATTTCAGTTGTCTAGTATGTGTCTCGGCAATTTGATGTACAGAGCCTTGAGATGAAAATTGGATAAACAAGGAAAATGGTGATTGATTGGTGGAAGGTTGCAATAATGTCTGCCTTGATATACCTTTTATTGTTAAATTATTTATCTAATGCAATCTCCTACACTTTTAGGAGTCTTTAAGTTGGCATTAAATCGATGTTTAAGTCTTCACAGTCAGAAAGGCCTCATAACTCAAACTGATAAATATCTTCTAACACA
>NW_008649755.1:101405-153505 GCF_000695815.1 Acanthisitta chloris
AGTAGGAAAGATATTATTCTTTCTATTTGCAATGAATCCCTGTAGAAGGACTGAGCCATAAACCGGAAGAATTAAGATTAGAAGACAGAAAGAAATATTAAAGTAGTGGTTTGTCAGGGGAATTGAGAGCAAATTCTGTTTTCTTTGAAAGATGAGTAAAATTAGAGGGTGAGGTGACATTGACCTGCTGGCTGTCCTCAGAGAGCTCACCAAGGCATTCCAGAGGTCTGTGGGTGGCTCATCCTGGAGGCAAAGAGAAAAGATGGGCCACAGGGTTTTTGTCTGCCAAGGCATATTGAGCATCTACTCCAGATGACTAACCTTTGACTCACCTGTGCTCCGGGTGTAGAAGGTACATAGTAGATCAGTAGAATAGAAACATGTGACATTGGAGGAGCTGGATACAGAAGCACAGGGTGGTATTTGGATTTGTCTCTGGGAGCTAGTGGATAACACTGATCCCATGCAAGTGGGATCAAAACAGTCCATGTACTGTGCCCATGTGCTGTGAAGCCATGGTGCTCATGTGCCCTGCCCAGCATGTCCTCTCAGGTATGTTCTTTTGTCTAGAGTTTGTCTAAATACATTTCATTAATTTTGTGTTGCATTGTCCAGAAAACTGTATAGGTAACTTGTTAATTTTTCTCAGCTACCAAGTGTTCTATGCCAAGGGCCTGGGTTATCTATCTAGAAGGCAGATAATAGGATCAACAAGCACAGCTGAAGCTACTCTTTTGCTGTCTATGCACCAGTTTAAACACCAGAAAGAAATATTAAGCACAGCCTGTAGGCAAAAAAAAATTAATAAATTAAATCCTTACTCGGATAGTAACTAAACCTATTGAAGAGTGAATGGGAATATGAGTTCCTTTCCACCTTAAAAGCAGCAATAATGTTGAAAACTAGTGCTGGAATTTTCTTCGAATGGTAGGAAGGTTTTCATATTTTGGATTTTATGGATAAATAGGATCTGCAAATGAATTTCTATCTTCAAGCTTTGCAAATTTATTTCAACCTATATCTAAAACTATCCAACTGCAATAACACAAAGCTGCCCTAAATACACCTTTAATACTTTCTGAGTTTGTCCGGAATTCAAGCAGAACATGAAAACCTCACCTCATCCCTGAATACATTGGTGAAACATTTTTCTTCATTTGCATAAATCTTGAGTAGAAATGATTGTGATTTGACGATTTTCTTTTTCATTATCTGAGTTGAGAACTGAAAACTATAATTGTCAGCTGGCCTAAATTGCTGTAGCTTCATTTGGATAAAGCAGTGAACCAAACTGACCCTGCAGCTTTTCTAAAATGCCATCATCTTCCTTTCCAGCAGCATTTGCCTATGCTGAGGCAAAACATAGAAATTCGTACATTTCTTCAGATTAATTGGATTAAGCTAGACTGGAAATTGTGTAATACTACACAGTAGGCATTTAGCATCCCTAAAACTTCAAGCTTCAAAGAGCAGTTTGTGTAGCAGTTCAGGCTCCCTACCTGGGCTTGTTTATTGCTTTGAACATGCAGACATACTTTTATGATTCATAATCATCCATAAAGAAATTCAGCTGTTATTTAAAATGTTCAGTTGGGAACGCTCAGTAGTCATTAATTAATAATGCATCAGTAAAGCAACAAAAAGGCAGGTAAAGATGCAGTTAGAAGTATTGGCTGGGTCTCTGCTGCCTTCAGAATTGTGTTTATGTCTCGTTTCCCCCGGGTTAGCTCATCGTCATGCATTGACTCTGGGCTCTCCTCTTCATGCTCCAGGCACTGTCTTTAGAAAATATTGACTGATGCATGAATATGGCCATAATTAAAAGTAAATCAAAATGCCTGTTAGCAGGCTGGTGTGGGTTAAGAGGTATAAACTGACTCTTAAGATTTTTTTCAGTGCCAGAAACCTGTCAGGGACTCGTGAGAAGAGAACACAAAAACACTCAGTAATGTCTTTGAAATGCAGAAGGCTAAGTATAAAAAGGAAAAAAAAAAACCAACCACCAAAATCTACTTTGAACTGCAGTTACATATTGCAAAAGAGAAGTTTTATAGACAACAGTGTCACTTTGTTACCCTGCCAGTGAGGTTCAGTGCTGTGAAAGTCAGTGCAAACCTGATGTCAATGGAGTTGGAGTTGGACCAACTGAATGCTGCTGCTTTATTGGGATATTTCCTATACCCAGAGCTGAGCTCTGTTTAGCAAGAATTTTTTCACGTTTTGCTTTCATGCTGATCACCACATTTGCAATGTGTCCTATTTTTGTGTGGTAATTGGTAATCTGGAAAATTTACTTGGTGTGCAAGATTTAATATTAGTTCCTGCTGTCATGCTGACACTGAATTAACTTTTTGGACTCGATCATATGTTCTCAGCAGGCACATATGTAATTAAAACGAGCCCACGTTGGGTTTCATATTAACACTCAAATCACCTTTGGCAAAAGGTCTCTGTGTTCTTTGGGGATTATACACTAGGGCAATGTAATTATAGTGTCAGGTGTAATTGTTGTTTTTAAATACTTCTGCATTTAACATAATATTAAACTTTTCCATACTAGTTCATTTCTGGATTTATTGAGTGATTTTTGTTCTGATGAAAAGGTTGCCACCAAACAGACATTCTATTTCAGATGTCATCTTCCAATCTGTGAAAGTTGTCCTGTTGAACAGTAAGCATTTGGTGTCTGGAGATATTGAATTACTTTACAAAAAGAGTCATTCCAGAAATTAAAAGTGTTTTTTCATTAGGGAAATGGTGGTATTTACTGTGGCAGTAGGTCAGGCTGGTCCAGTCTCATGGAAGAAAGGGAGAGAGTAAGTGGTGTGTGTATGCATACACAGCTCACCTTCCAGCAGTACTGTTTCCAGAGCTAATATGAAAAGATTTTTCATCATTCTTTTAATGTCAAAATAGAGACAGAGGAAAATAAATTACATTTGAAAGAAATTGCAGCTCAGTTGTATTTGATTTTTTTTAGCTAGAATGGGTTATTGCTAAAGAGGCTCAAAGTTAGGCATTTATATAGATCAAGAATTGTTCAGAGATGAACATGAGCAAGCTGAGCAGAATTTGTTTCAGACATGCTAATCCTCTTTTGATACTGATTTTTCACTGTCCATTCTCCATTGATTTCTGATGGGTGACTCCGGCTGCAGAGCAGGAGATGGACTGAAATGAATTTAGCAGATGAACTGGAGAGAGTTATGTTGCTACTACTTATTAACTATTAGTAGTAGTATTTTTCCTTAGCCTCAAATTAAAATAATTGCTGGGGGATTTCAGCTTTTAAGCTATGAGAAGGATGAGTTCCTGGTAGTGCAGAGCCCTCACAGAGGTGTTTGCAGGAGCAGCTGCTGTAGTGCTAGGAGATTCCTGATTCTTCAGCTCTGTGGTTCTGCACCTTGCTGTACTAGAGGTGCTGCCATTAGGGTCCTTACTGGTCCTGCCCATGCAAGTAGTGAAGCTTATAACTATTTTTGCAACCAACTTGTTTGGGCTTGTTTCCTGTCTCCTTCACTGTCTGAGGGCTGCAGAGCACTTGCTCTTGCCTGGGAATCTGCAGGTATTGGCCAGATTTAACCAGCTGACAGCCAGGGAGTCTTTCCTTGTTACTGCCATGCTCTGCCAACATTTCTTATTTTCCCTGGTCTCTTTTTTTAAAATAAATGTTTCATTTGACAATCTGTGAGATTTTTCTCAAGTTTCACACTTTTTTCACCTTCTAAATTAGGTTTGCTTAGCAGTTTTGCTGCCAGTTGATGATTTTCATGCCCTACTGTACCATAAAAGCCAAGTTGTGAATGAGTTTGTTTGGGGGCTCTGTCTTTTTAGAGGAGGAGGAAGAACTGAATTACACCCGAACTCAAGCTTTGCCTTTTTTTTTTTTTTCTCTCTTTTAAGCCTCTCCTTGTGATAGCTTGTGTATGAGTGAGCAGGTAGCAGGAGAAAAACCCAATTATATTGGAACTAATGCTGCTACCGAATTACATGTAAACCTTCAAAGCAGTTTTTAGCACTTGCTTTACCTAGTTAAAATGCAGAACCACTTGGATGGGTGCCCTGTCTCATAGTGTGCTGCACCATTAAGTTATTCCAGGAGATCCACACTAATACATCATGCCAAACTCCCCAAATTCAGTGGTATGGGATAAGCTGCACACAAGCAGAGCCTCCCTGAAGCCAAAGTCCTGCTAAAACTTTGCCAACACAGGCAGCAGCATTGGAAGGGCAGGATCAGTCCCAGCTGCAGGAAATGGGAAGTGCTTGGTCCCAAATTTAGTACCTCTGACTGCTAACATGAAGTGGAGAGCTGCAGAATGGGAAGGCAGACTCTGAGGAGCAGAGTTAAGATAATTTTAGAAATAATATCCATTCTTATTTTTGCCTGTAAAATATCAGCATTAATTTTTTTATTTTTTTTTTGCTTCAGACACTGCCCAGATACTCCTCTTGCAGAATGGAGCAGTCTTTTCTCCAAGGAGCTGTTTAAGCAGCTCCTTGACATCCAAGGGCATCGTAGCCTTGTTAAAATCAGAGAGAAATTTATAACTGATTTATGAATTATGGTATTATTGCAAGAATTTCTTTCACATACAAATTCTCCCCAGACGCTTTTGCTAGCAGCCAGTAACTTACTTAGTCAATAAAATGGCATTTTCTGCACATTGGATTTTTTTTAACAACAAAACTGTAATGTCTATTGCAATCCAGAAAAATCACTTTATGTTGCTTTTGTTGAACATTTTCTGATACCAGCAATTTGATTTTTCCTTTGTTTTCCTCTAGTGGTATGTTAATGGGATCTTTTTATACTGTGATGGAGTAATGGAGTGAAAGTCCTTTATTTTAGCAACAAGACTATGCTGTTTTGTTCTATTCTTTGCCCATAAATGTGTGAATATACATCCTTGTGGAAACCAATCCAAATAATTTTATGAGAACATTTTAAAAATCAAGCTCTGTTAATTTCTAGTAATTTGTTCCTTACTGGCAAAAAATCATATTAGGAACCCTGTTGGTTCAAAGGGGATGCTTGTTAAAAGGCCAATATCTATACCCACCTGCTAAGGCTGCAATCTGCTTCCTCTTAGGAGTGGTGTTTCTAAATACCCAATATTCAGGTGTCAAATGGGGAGTTAAAATTCTGTGTTGAACTTCTCATGCGTATCTAATTCTTTATGAGTGAAAGAAATTTTAACACCTGAGATTTCTCTTTGGTGAGACAAGTGGCTTTTGAAATTGCTGGGAGTGCTCACCTTGACGAATGTGTTGGGGCACAGGTTTGCTGCTGCAGCTTGCCAAGCTGGAGTAGAGCTGTTCCTAGGCAGGGTTGGGGTTTGGTTTGGAGGCTGGGGAGTAGAGAATGTGCTCAGCAGCTGTCTGGTAAATGGATATTCCAGTGCACAGAACCCATCACAATGAAGCATGGAATTCCAGATATGATTTTCAAGGCCCCCTAATTGGATTAGAGGGATTGTATTAAAGATATGTTGGCTATGAAATGTTTAGAGGATTAATGCCCAATGATTTTTCTTTTTCCTTCTTAAACCATCTTTACTAATCCCTCTTGATCAGAAGCAGCTTCTGGAAAGCATTCTAGCCAGGAAGGAGATCCCATCCCTACCTTTCCTGTCTCCTGGAAGTGAGACATAGATTGTAATATGCAGCACACAAATTCTCCATGAGTACTTACTGTCACTGGGACAAATGTCACATTCTAAAAATGTGCATATTTATGTCCCAAACACTGCCCATGTTAATGAACAATTTTGCAGTATCACAGTGGCCTGTACAAGAGTTAATATCCATCTGTTTTTCCTGTGTTTTAACCTGTCCATAGATGTTAAAATCATGCTCAAGTAGTGCAGTGCCATTTATTATTCAGGTGTCGATGTAACTGAGCATACCATATGATTACATTGCTAAAGTCTGCCGAAGGAACTAGTGTTAATTGCTTAGAGGAGAATCTATTTGCTGTTGGAAATGTCACAATATAATTACGTTGCATTCCTCTGTCTGACAAGCAATATGCTAAGAGAAGATTGGTCCTCTTTTTTTCTTCTCTGCTGGGTGAAATTATTCACTTTCCATATTCATCCTTTAGGTGGTACACAAAGTAACAAGCTTACTTGAAGTACATGAGCTGATCAATGATAAAATAATTCATGTGTTACTATTCAAATGGACAAATGAGGAGTACTTTATATAGGGAGTGTGAGGTAGACAAGGTAAGTTTATGTACTTCTTTAGAAATTTAAATTGCATGGAAGTAGCTTGTTTAAAGCACATAATACAGATAAAATTTAAATGATTGTATTAATGCCAATACTAGGGGAAGGCTCAGATCTTTGAAAAGTGTTTGGTGCTCTGATTCCTGTCTCATGGTTCCCACTTGTGCTCCTCAAAATGACTTTGTCACCTGAGGAGCCTTTAAGCAGTTGGTGACAAGCTGGGGAATTTTAGGTGGTGAGGCTGGAAACATCCTGGTCTTGCTGGGAATACCAGCTGAGCTGAGTCTTGTGATGTGCAGAGCTGAAAGTCAATCCACTGACACCAGAGCTAACATCCCCATATTGTACTGGTTTTGCTGACTGGAGAGAACAAGAAATCACAGGGGAAAGCCAGCAGGAACAGAATGACTATGCTTCTGCAGCTCTCGTTCTTGGGAGGAGATTAACTTTGGGTCATTTGGGAAAACCATTGCTTACCAGTGTCCTTTGGCATAAAGGATGTTTGACAATTGTTACGTGTCTGCACACGTGTATACTCTGAAGGCAGAAACTGCATTTGTTTCTGTGGAAATCTTGTCTTTCAGGTGCAGTTTTACTTTAAATATTTCAATTCCAACTGTGCCTTAGCGAACCTACCAGTGTGTATACACTGAAGGCATATATACATTTATGGTACATACACGAATCCAATGTCTCACACATCGTTTATTGCCACAGTGTGAGATTCTTAAAAGTGCTTAGCTATGCCCCAGCCCTGCAGCTTGTGAAATCCATAAAGCTTAACTCCAAGGGATGCGGAGGAAGCAAAGCCTGACAGCTTTGGAGTGAATCTGCCCAGACATGTGCTATTTATCTTTTCTCCCTCTTTTGACTGTATTGTGAAATTCCTATTAATTTCACTGGCTGTGCGTCTGTCAGCTAAAACATAAGACTAAACTTTCCCATTTTGCAACACGCTGACACAGGGAACAGGTATGCAGGTTGATTTTTGCTTTTGCTAGTGCAGCCTTGTCAGTACCTAACTAGATCTTTTCAAAGTAGCTATGTAAAATACATGTGAAAGTCTTTACTTTTTTGGTTTGTTTTCAACATGATGTTTGTAATTATCTTGGGCAGAGAATAAAGGCAGACTGTCCTTCTAATTCCACATTCAAAAACTAGGAGACAGATGTAATGGAGTTTCAAAGGATTAATTTTGAGTTAGCAGACCAGATATTCGTATGGTATAAACTAACTTGGTCCTGGCCTTACACCAACTGATTATAATGATTAACTGTTAATTTCTTAAGATTATCTGGGGAAAAGATACAGTAAAACAGAATGGGAAGTCATTGATCAGGCAGGTAACAAACATGCTTTTATCTACCTATTCATTTCTTGGTAGTCTCAGCAGTACCTAATATCTCCTGGGAGGTTATATGAAGTAGAGACTTATGTAATTGCTTATGTTTTCACTCCTTATTGATTATTCGTGCTGTGAGCATAAGAGGAAGAGGTGGTGTAAAGGTTATGATGTGCTGTCTCCAAACACACTGAAACAGACACTCAAATCAGCAAAGGCTGTTTCAAATGCTAATTTGAAGGATGAGCCTTGATAGACTTCTATTGCTATTTTGCTTAGAATTTCTTATGTTGATATTTTTACTTTCTTGTTTGATGTGTACCATGGTTGCTCTGTAGTAACTGGTTGGCTTTCAAGTTTCTGTTCCTTGAAGGCTTAGATTTACTGATGATTTGAGGCAGAACAGAAAGTCTGAACTGAAATGGGAACATTTTCTATCTTCTTGTCCTGCACAAGAAGTCTAAAGGCTTCTCCAGCAGGGGAAGGAGTGAAGTAGAGAGGAGCTGACTTCAAAGCCCATTGTTAACTTTGGCAGAATGGCAGTGAGCCTGTCATTGGTGTCCCAGTTGGGATGTAATCCATCCTCAGCATGAGGTGTATAATTCAGGCCACTACATCAGTAATTGATTGTCTAATTGACATGCTCTTAGGGCAAACTACAGGACTTGGGAGCACCTCTGGGCTGCCATCACCCACATTACCAGGCAACAGCTGTTCTGTAGCAGGAGGAGACTGACTGATGTACCACCACTAGTGTCTGAGAGAGCCCCAAGTCTCATCAGCAGAAAGGAGCCTCATGAAGGAGTCTTTTTGCCATTCTGGCCAGTTCTGCCTCTATTGCCATCACTTCATCAGCTTCTTGGGAGTTCTTCTGTCTCCACAGGCTATTTGGAGAGGCTGTGCTGCAGCTTAATTTAGAGGCATCTAAATTATTTTGCTGCACTTGAGTCGTATGAATCTCACCACTGACTGGGCATGGGGGACTGTAGGCAGCTTGATCAGCAGCAGCCCTGGCAGGGGATCTCCAGGAAGGATGTGCTGGTGGCCAGGGACCCACAGCATGCACCAGCTGCCCAGAGGAACTGGGTACCCTCTAAATGTTTGTGTAGAAGCCAGAGTGCTGGTGGTGTGGCTGTAGCAGTGTCCAGAAAATGCAAATTGTGGATGAGGTTTTATAAATGCTTCGGTTTGGGTTTGTGTCATCAGTTTGCTTGGGAGTGGTGCGATGACTTATCTTGTCTGACAACTTCCTGTTCTCATCAGTCTGGGGCTGTTGAAAGGAGCATCCTTAGCAACAATCAGTGGTGGTTAAGATAACTAAACACACGCCTCATCTCAACCCTTTCCCTTTGTCCCTTCTGTAACCTTTCCCCTCTTAAGCATAAGGTCTCCCTGACAGTGCACTGCTGAGTCTGCTCTTGGACTACAGGAGCTGAACGAAGTGTCTCCTCCTGCAGTGAGCTGGCTGGGACATGAGGGTGGCTCCACATGTTAAGAAAACTCTCACCCTTATGTGCTAACCACAAAAGACAGGACTGCTGTTTTTCCTTTTGTCTTGAGTGTATTGTCACAGAACTGGTGTATTCAGGAGTTGATTAGCTGATTGGGCTCCACAAGTTTTGACTCTGAGCTGGGGATCCCATTCTGAACAGTCTGCTGGTTTGTCCTGAGAACCAAGATGAAAAGTCTCTTTTATTAGAGCTTAGGGCTGTATTGTACAGGTACCTGTAAATAGTGGTCTTTGTCTTTGTTGTTGTTTTCAAGAGTGTTACCTCTCAAATGTTAAGACATAGAATGATTTGGGTTGGAGGGGACCTTAAAGATCATCTAGTCCCAAACCTCCCTGACATGGGCAGGGACACCTTCCACTCAACCAGGTTGTTCAAGGCCTTATCCAACCTGTCTTTGAACATTGACAGGGTTGGTGCATCCTCAGCCTCCCTGGGCTACTTGTGCCAATGTGTCATCACACTTGCAGTAAAAAATTTCTTCCCAATATCTAAGTTAATTTCACCTCTTTCAGCTTGAACCCTTTACTCCTTGTTCTGTCACTATAGTTCCTAAGGAAGAGTCCCTCTATGGTTTTCCTGTAGACGCATTCAGATTCTATGAAGTCCCCACACAACCTTCTCTTCTCCAGGCTGAACAGCCCCAACCTTCTCAGCCTGTCTTCATAGGGGAGATGCTCCAGTCCTCTTACCAACTTTGTGGCCTCCTCTGGACTTACTCCAACGGTTCCATGTCCTTCTTGTGTTGGGGACACTAGAACTGGACGCAGTATTCCAGGTGGGTCTCACAAGAGCAGAGTAGAGGGGGGAAATCACCTCCTTCAACCTGCTGGCCACACTCTTTTTGATGCAGCCCAGGATTCAATTGCCTTTCTGGGCTGCAAAGTCAAATAAGGTGTAAGGTGCAAGAGGAGTGAATGGTCTTTGCAAGGCATATTTTGTCTGTTCTTGAATCTGCTTTATGTTACGTCTCTGAAGTCCAGTAATGTCACTGAATATAGTAAAACTAGCCTAATGCTCACTCAGAAGGCATTTTGTATTCACCCTAATAACACTGATCATGATGTGCTAATTGGCTGTTAATTGATATGATAAATGCTATTATTAGGAGATTCATTCTAATTCAACATTAATTAATTTACTGTTGCTCTTGAGTGTTATTTATTCATGGCAGTCAGTAGGAATAGGGAGAAAATGCTTGGTTAACACACTTGAGCAAAACTACAAATAATTGAGATTTGTCTCCCAGGAATGCTACCATTTTCATAATTAGAATAGTGAGAAAAGCAGCTCGTTACTGAGAGGATTGGCCTGCCTAGATAAGCATCATAGTAAATTAAATTTAGTCTGTGTTGCAAGTGCAGTATAGTAGAATCTGATAATTAGTCGGTCATTTGCAAATCATAAAAATGATTTCAGTAATGACTCGAGACTGACTGCAAGACAGAGCACTTTTTGGTTTGTAATATGACAGGTTGCTTCCAACCAAATGCTGCCTGGTTCTGTTTGAAACTTAGTGGATATGAATGTGCTGTCACAGCACACACATGTACAGCTGCATGGACCCTGAAGATCAGTTCTGAACAGTCCTGTGCTTTCCCAACTGCTTTTGCAGGTTTTGTGATGCAAAAAAAAAAAAGTATGTTTTTGTTCTCCAGGTTTTTATATATCTCCAATTACAATGAATCATGCTAAATATGTGAAAAAAAGTCCACAATTTTTCTGGTGCAGGGTGTCTTTCTGAATTTGCTTAATGGATGATGCCTGTCCCAGTGGGTTATTGAGTGAGTCTTGGAAGTGGTACATGCAGCACAAATGTTAAATGGCTGTAACAGGAGTATGACAAATGTTTTCTTTCAAATTCCAAAGCATAAAATTATCTTTGGGGTGTTTTTCCTTGGGAAAAGATAGGAAAGAAATTAATCTTCTGATCCAGCTGTGAATATGAACAGATGTGTCCTCTCCCTTCCTACCTTCCTTCTTTCATGCACTTGATTTTTCTGTTCATGGGCAGCAGAACTGAACCTAAATCTGTAATGACTAGGAGTTTCCCTGTTTATATAAATTCTGCAGGGATACAGAGCTGCTTATCACTTCACAAACTCACTGTAGAGAATCTTCCATTGGTCTCATGAAGGGAATTGTTCAGCTGTGAGGTAGTGACTCTTCTCCTCTGACCACCCTAAGTTTGTGCTGTCACCTCCTAAAATGATTAAAGCAGACTCAAAATGGCCACATCAGGAGCTCCTTTGTTCCCAGCCAGAGCTTCTCCTCAGCATGGAAAGAACATTACTGAAATCTGTCTCTTTAATGTTAAATGCAGTAGCCACCGAGTGCTTGTAAATTATGTCTCGCTGCTTCCCACCTACCTTGCATTGATTTTTGCTTATGAGTTACTTGATCATATGAACTTACAGAGGATCATAAATTGCTTCTGTAATTCACGGTACAGTCTGAGAATGAAAAATAGAGGAGCAGGGTTGTTGAGATGAAACATTACTGCAAAAAAAAAAAAATGAAGTATCTACTCTTCAGTAGCAGCATGATTTTTGAAATTTTATCCAACGTGCTCAACGCTAACTCACAGATAAAAAGTTCAGATAACAGCAATTTTAAGGAAACCTATGGAACATAACTGGCAACATTTCATTCTGTAAATCATAAGCATCCCTCTCAAATCCCTGTGCCCCGGGACAGTTGTACAGAAGATCATCTCAGCTGATTTCACCTCTTCTACTTTGCTAATCAAATTAAACTTCTACATGTGAATAGACCAGTGGGCATTTTGCCTATAAGTAATAGTAATAGTTAAAATAAATTCAAATCAGTTCTCACCTAGAATCTTTTCTTTTGTTGAAGATCTCCACGAGGGCCTCCATGGAAATGAATAGTTTCTTAGACTGAAGGTGAAAATTGGCATCCCAAAGTTGGGATTAATGTTGCTAAAGATAGTTTTCTAGGTTCTGGCAGAGGAAAAATTGCTTTTTCATCTAAGTGTGATTAACACATGCTGTGCTTCAGAAGTTACCTCACCTGTGCAAGGTATCCTCACTGGAGGGTACTGGGGCAAGACAGAACATCCCCTGATGGTAAGAGATGCACTTGCTGTAATGGATCTGGTGACTCCAGATCAGTGTTGCTGTTGCCAAGCCCTCAGACAAAGACTTTTTGTCAGGTCCTGATGGCTCACTGGGAAATTGCTCAGTGACATTTTTGGTTGTTTTTATATAATTCCAACTACTTCTGTTACTAGGTCTGATACAAAATTTGTGTCTTCTAAATGAAGGATTGTATTTTTATTATTTTTTTTGTCCTGTCTCCATTTGAACAAGGGAAAACTGTTTTTGCTCTAACCAAAATGGAAAACATTTTGAGATGAAAGCCAAGCCTGGAAATTTTCAACCTGCCGTGTTGTTATGAGTTGTGAGCAATTGAAAAGGAGTTTACAAGTGGAAATCTGAGTTCAGTGACTACCACTCAGCTGGCTGTTGCAAAAATGGTCCCACTGAAGGGAATGGGGCTGCTCCTGTGAGTTTAAGTAGGGACTGCAGAGGTCTGCCTCTTTGGAGTGATTATGGCTCATCCTCTGCTAGAATGACAGGGCTTCTGATTGCATTTATGGATGTAATAGCAGTAAATAGTGTGCTGAACTACACAGCAATAACTCTTCTGATGTCCTCTATCCATTGATTCATGGATCAAGGCAGAGTATATACACACAACTGTGTTCAGATCAAGTCAGCAGCATCCAGGTATCTCTGTGCAGAGGTATTTCTGTTGAAGAGCCAGGGCAATACCAAACTGAGAACAGAAGTTGATAGACTGATTTACAAAACATAGTATGGCTCATAAAATTGATTAAAAGATTGCTTCGTGCTGCTGGAGAAGTCTGATCTCATTAATTAGCAGTAGAAGTAAGAGCTTAGCAGGATGGCTCTGAGTTATATTGGTGGATGATTGAATATAATGTGGTATCACAACAAATACGAAAATGATTGCACTATTTTCATTATTCTGGCATTTAGTAATGCCGCAATAGTTGAAGATTAAACTCTTAATTATGAGTATTGATTTCTCTGGGCTTTAGAAAGTGCAAGTTGAAATTGCACTAGAGCTGAGATTTTCCTGTTACCTACAAAAGCAGGTATGGGTTTTCCTGCTAACACACATTGATGTCAGCCTTTATGCAGGAAGCTAAAGGGCAGCTTTCACTTTTGTGAGTTAAGTTTGTGAAAGACATTTGGTCACAGAGCAAAGTTTGTTTTCAGGGTAGGATAGTGCAATAAATACACTTTGATGCAAGGGCTGGAAAAGCTGGCTGAGCACTGCCCCTTCTGTTGAGGCTCCACATGGCAGTTGCTCTGAAGCAAGGCAGCATGAGAAGTCACTCTTCCATCCACCGTTTCCATTACGTAATGAAATGACAAACTTTGAGGAAGTTTAAGACAGCAAGTCCTGTTTCCAGCCCAGTGCTACTGTTTCACTTGTGCCAGATGGCCATAAAGAGGATTCTCCATTCACTCCCCACTTGCTCATATGTGCAAAGCTATTTTGAGGGTAGAGCTGTGCTCCCAAGATGGAACTGTAACATCATATTCTTCACAGGTTTTGTTTTACTTTGTATTAACATTGTGGGGGGTTTGTTGTGTTTTATAAAGCACTGATCTGCGTAAGTTATGCTAGAAATAGTGATTTCCCTAAACTTCACTCAACAGACAGTACCCGCGCTCAGAGAAGCTTTCTAGGTGAGATGGAGCACAGCTCCAGGACCACTGAGCCTGCCCCAAGCAAGCTGTGCAAGAGGAGAAGATGGGAATTCTCTTGTGCTGGCCTGACTCATTTTTCTTGGAAAGGCAGATGATGGCATGGGTAGTGAAGGCTGGGAGTATGGAGGAAGGAATGACTCCTCTGTACTTGGTGGGTGAGAAGAAAGTGGTCTTGGCAACTGCTTTTTGCTGGGCTGAAGTGACTAAGGACAGAGGCCACTTGAATTAGCACCTGGATTAAGCAGGTACATGGGGCAAACACAGAGTAGTCATGGCACTGAAGTAGCTGTCAAATGTGAGTACTCATTTACAGTCTTTTAGATTTTTATCACTGCCAAATGATAGGATGGTAAGTGAAATCATCTGATGCATCATCTGTGTCTTCTGTCCCAACACCCAGAAGAGTATGTACTGCTACCTGAGAGGCAGGTCATTAATACACAAGCACTGACATGATGTGCTAGGATTTGGTATGCACAAGTTTTATTGAAATGCAGTGGCTGGAGCTACTCAGGTCTTGACATTGTTCATACAGCTCTGAAGTCCTACTGTATTTTTTAGTAAGCAGACACTCAATTGAATGTTTCCTGCCAATTTCATCTTATTTGCAAGCCAGTCTGGTTCTTTATCAGTGGAGTAGTCTGCAAAATAGAGGGTGCTAAGCTAAAAAGAAGGAAGTGACAGTTTAGAGCAAAGTAACAGATAGTCTGACAGATGGAAAAAGTATAACAGTCTTCCCTATGTGAAATTCCAGGCCAAGAATAGGATTAGATTAAAGAAGCCATAATAGTATGCAGGTGGTAAATGAAAGTATAGAAACTTAAACCTAAAGGGGAAGGAAGGAAGGAACAAGCATGTGGAAAAAGAGGTTAGAGAAGGAAAACAGCAGAGAGCAAAATAAGTCACTGCAGGAATTTATTAGAGAAACCCAATGAAATGAGGTGGCATTTCAGGTGAAATGGGAGGATTTCATTCTCAGTGATTGCTAGATAAATGATAGTGTGGGTATTGAAAGCAAGTTAGTTGAAAATAAAAAACCCACAATATGGCTATTTTAAATTCCCCTCACCTTCTATGTATCACTGCAGAAAACCACTGATTTCAGAAGAGAGATATCCAAAAATGTAATGAAAACCACTAAAAATATTTGAGTCCATTGATGGAACATCATCAGCTTGAAATCAAAACAGTTTAAAAGAAAAATGGCTTGTTTTAGCAATTGCAATTGCCCTTCATTCCCCTGTCAGTTCTCCTTGCAAGCACATTTTCTTTCTCTCACAGTCCCTTTTTGTCCCTGTCACTGTGCAGAAACCCTAAGCACGTGCATGGGGAAGCTCATCAGCTGCGCAGGAGAAACAGTAGAACTGGGCATATGCTAATGGCCATAATAAATTGAAAATTACAGGAGAAATTTAAGCTTTCTTTCTAATCTTTTAATATTAATCTGAGTCTTACTGAACTAGTGGGGGAGAGTTTTTTTTAAAGACATGCCATATAAGTTGGTTTTGTCCCATTTAAAGTTGAGGAACTCATGGGGGCTAAATATTTCCTACTGGCTAGTCTGAATACAACTGGGGCAATAAAGCTGCATTAATTTATGAGCAGTGCTACTGCAGACAGATGTTCCTTGAGGGGCTGTGCACAGGTAAGGCTCTGCCACTCTGGGACTTTGTGGGCACTTTAATGCTCAATAGCTAGGTATATTCCTGGGTAGGGACATAGCTGCCTTTCAGCCCCTTCCATGGTCCAGCAAAGAGCCTAATTCTGGGCATAATGTACACCTCTTACACATACAGCTTTCCTGGACCTCCAGGATGGACAGAACAGATTCTGCCTGAAAGCAAGTGTGCTAGGGAAGCAGTGCTGAGGAGGGGAAACTTGAAGGGAGAGTTATGGGAAATGTTGAAACCATCTCTTTCTGGGATGTGCTGTTCCTGTTGCAGCAGGATCTCTCTCTCATGGGTGTCTCAAAGGAGTGTTTCAGTTACTCAAGGGCATTTCAGTACAATTATGGGGATCAAATTGTTTGATAACCTGAAACAGTGCTCTGCAAACTTCCAATTAGTCAAGTTTTTCTGAGTTTATGCTACTCCCTTGAGTAAAGAGATGCACAAGAAGGATTAGACAAAAGCCTTTTTTTCTGTGCCCAAATTAATACATTTTAAAAAAAGAAAGCTTGTTTACTTATTATTTACTTTTATCAACCTATGTTTCCAGTTTCAGAAACCTGGGAAAAGTGTCTTTCCCTCCCTCTCTCTCACTCTCACTTCACACTTGACAAATATCTTCTTTCTTGTTCCTTATATCAAATCAAACAGAAATGAGCATGTTTTACTCACTCTGTCTGGTAACTGTGCCCAGGCACAGCTGCAGGTTTGTCCTGCAATTTAGTGTAAGCCTCTTGTGTCTCCACTGTCTGCAAAAGAAGTCTTGAGATGGTGGGTACACAGAGGAGGGAGGAGGATGAGACATCACAAAAGGCACTAGTGCAGAAACTGAGGAACAGCTCCCATCTTTGGACTTTGAAAACTTGTACCTTTGGTGGGGACACACACACTAAGTAACTTTGGAGACAATGATACTCCTTTTGCTTAAAAAATAAGAAAAAATATTCAGGAAGAAAATGTAGGCAGGAGGATTTTTTTTAGTTTTGAGGTACTTTGCTTCCTCGTTCTGCTAATATTCAAAATTTCAGGTTCTTTCTAAATCAGTTTTTTTGAGAAAGGTCCTTACAAGGTCAGAGCACTTGAGGTTGTTTAGCTGAAGAATGAATGTCAGGTTTTGGATAAAATTGTGGGTTTCTTACATTGTGTTCAGGTTTTTGAGTTGAAGGGTGGTTGCACAAACCAGAAACAAAGCACTTTAAATTCAGTATTAAAAATTTCCCTCCAGCTCTTCAGTGAATCGGTACATTATGTTTGAACCTTACACTGTGGCATTTGCATGAGAAAATGGAGACCTGAAATGAATCTATTTAAATAAAAATTAGCTTACATTTTAAGTAGGATGGTAAGAGCCCCTCTGTGTGGGGACAGAGGAGAGGGGTACAATCTTGATGAGGCACAGGCTGGCACCTCTCATGAGTTTTCACTCTACCCTAGAAACTGCTTTTGAAGAAAGAGCCGAGGTGAAATGTGTACTGCTCTCTGCACCCCTGCCCTGTAGATACACTCAGAGATGTCCTGTGTTTTGTTTTTGAACAGGAAAAGCCAACAACAATGTACAGTGGGATGAGGACTCCGTAGAATACATGCCAGCCAACCCAGTCAGGATCGCATTTGTCTTGGTTGTTCATGGCAGAGCTTCTCGGCAGCTCCAACGCATGTTTAAGGCTATTTACCATAAAGACCATTTTTATTACATTCATGTTGACAAGGTAATATATCACTGGTTATAAATTGCCTGTCTCGCCATCTGTCAGTCTACCCATCTTTGTCATCTTCTTCATCTTCTCTTTACCTCTGCTGCATAAAGTGCACATCACTTTTTTGTGTCTCCATCTGTTACATGTTTGGAGCCTCTTTATTTTTTTAAATTTCTCTTTCTTGTTATCTTCTTTATGTAACAGCCTTCATTTCTCCCTCTGTGTCGATGAGTATCTCTCCACGTCTGTCTGTTGTACATTTAGGTAGCAGTAACTGATAAGTTGATGCAGACTGAGGTGGTGACCCACTGGATGGAGAGCTGACCTGACGTGCCTTAAGCAAGCTACATGCTGTAAAAGGAAGGTGGTAACAGTCACCTCCTTTATGAAAGCCCTTTGGGATGTATGATGACAAACGATGAATAAGAGCTAGTCACACTGATTAGTGATTACTGTGGTTGTAATAAAAAGAATTAAGCAGGGTTCTCTGTACATTTTTCAATTAGCATTTAGCAAGAGAGAGTTGTGTACCATAGTGAGTGAGGGCAAAGTGGTGGCAGCACTCAGCGAGCCAAGAAGTCGGGTTGGCAGTGAGTGAATACAGGGAGTGGCAATTTTGGACAGAGTAACTTGAATGTATCACTTTTTTCTCCTGTAAAGCGATCCAATTACTTGCACCGGCAAGTGCTCCAGTTTGCCAGCCAGTACCCAAATGTGAGAGTCACTTCCTGGAGAATGGCAACTATCTGGGGAGGAGCAAGTCTTCTGTCCACCTACCTGCAGACCATGAGGGACTTAATGGAGATGAAGGACTGGCCATGGGATTTCTTCATTAACCTCAGTGCTGCCGACTACCCAATCAGGTACAATGAGTATTTTAAGAATGTACATGTTTGTCCTAAAGGAGTTAAGTGTGGATATAAGGGATGACATGTCCATGCTGTGCTGCAAGAAGCAGAGGTCAGAGGGTCAGTTTGCTTTGTCTTACAGCAGAAGACTTCTCTTGGTGAGGCTGGTGTCTGACAGCCAGGCTTTAGCCAAGGAGACAATCACCTTACTGTACCCTGTGTGTCTTCCACTTACCTGGGAGGGACGGTGGCTGTGAGCAGGCTAGCAGCACTGGGTCTTCACTTTTACTGAGGGGCTGCTCTATTTAGTCATTCATTATTCCCAGCAAGAGAGACACCTGCAAGAGAGGATGAAAAAAGTAGCAGGAAGTACTGGAGCTCAGCAAATGAACCACAGACATGGAAAGATTCTTCCCTCCCTGGGCTCTGATTAACAGTCTGATTTGATGTCTCAGCAAGTGTTGAAGGTATGAATATAGATTCAGTGAAGGTAATGTTCTCTTCTCCCTTTTTTTAGTACTTTTTCTTGTGGAGAATAATGATAGTAGAAGTGACAAATAACTTGCTAGGAGTCAATTATACCTTCAGTACCAACCATTCCCTGAATATCTTTATTCAGATGATGTCAGGTAAAGAACTTCATGCACCACCACATGTTAAGGCTTGTGATTTCAAGTGAAATTTTATTCTTTCTGGATTTACATCACCCAAGCCTCACAGCTGCTTTCTATAAGTGTACTACATTGTGCAAAAGTAGGTAGTCCATAAAAAAACCCCAAACCAAAAAACCCCACCAACCAAACAAAAATCCAGAAAGTACCTACCCAATAAAACCCCAGGGGTCTGTTGGGTTTAGGCTATAAGAGCCATCAACAAGAAGGAAACAGGAAATTCTCCTTGTGGCTTCTGTTTACTTCTATGTTGAAATGAATCAATGAAAGGGGTAGTAACTTTCTTGGGCAATTTTCTGGTGACTGATGATATAACATGGTTTTAATACTCATAGGAAAGAAATACAATAGATGCTTTCACTGACTTTCACTGCTTAGTTTTCTGCAAGATCTCTCTCAAAGTATGAGTCCCTTCCTGAAGCTTCTACTCAGACAGAAGTCACCACTGAAGTTAAAATGAAAAAATCCATAAGCCTATGCCTTAGGAAGGATTTTGTGAGGACTGACAAAAGGTTTTATTGTTGGTGTCCATTTCTGAGCACTGTCAGTGAAATGCAACACATTTTGGGGAGGAAAATTAGGAAAGAGCACAAGAGTCACAGAGATTACATTGATATTAGAACATGAGGATTTAAATGAAGAAGTCACAATATTTCACATTGCATCAGAGTTAAACAATTTTGGTGCCTAACAGGAAGAGATCTAATAATTTTGACATATTATCCTTGCTTGTAAGGGGGAGTGTGTAGTTAGTTCTCTGTATATCTCTTGAGTTTTGGGAAAAGCTATCTTGTTTTTCTCTATTGTTCACTTTGCCAGTGAAGAATGCAGCATTGATGCTAAAAAGTGGACTAATGCATTCTCTATTGTTCACTTTGCCAGTGAGGAATGCTGCATTGATGCTAAAAAGTGGACTAATGCAAGAGCATAAAGGAAGAGGTAGATGATGGCACTTTGAATCAAGTAAGATAAATTGTAGGAGAATCATTACTGGAGGTCTAGTATAGTTATAGACTAGTTCCAGCAGATCTGTCCAGTTGTCCTGTGGTGTTGAGTCCACCCTAACCACTGTGTAATGCTGAGGCCATGATCTGTGGCAGTGTGAACTGATCTTAGTCCCCTGTGGAAGAAGTCAAACCACAGGACCAGATGGGGTCGGTCACTTACAGACACAGCCATAAACAGTCACAGGATCTGTTGAGTAGGCTGTAGTCAATTCAGTGTTAATGGATTCTTTGTAATAATGCTGTGGTATCTTGCAGTCATTCATACTCTGAACAAATGATGTTCAGCTGGAAAAATTCCAGGCACTTATTTCTTCAGGGGGAAGTTCTTGAAGGTCGTGGTTCTCCACTGAAGCTCTCAGAGCTGTGTGGTGGGTGCTCAGCAGCTGGACAGGATCTCAAGTGCTCACTTCCCTTTCTTTCAAAGTATAGTTACCAGAACTGAAGGAAATGTGCTTCCTTTCCACACCATGATGCACTTCAGCAGCAAGTAAGAAACCTATTTCAGTGCTGCACCTTCAATGACAGTGACTTTAAAGCGCTGTTAATTTTGGGGGGAATATGGACTAATCCAGCTATAAACCCTGGAAAACATTATGTCATTAATCATATATGTATGAGTCCATTTCATTTTCATAGTGGAAATGCTATAAATTAATATTCTCTATAATCTTTAGGAAGGCATGACCTCCCTGCATACCTCATACCATGGAGAGCTGATTGTTTTTCCAGGAAATAGTAAATAGGGTGTTTGAGGGGTTTTTTTCCTTCTTTCAGAGCTCATGCCATGATTTGTCAGATAATGGGCTAGGGGCAGTTTACACTTCTCTCACTGGTTAGTCATATTGCAGTGGGTTTTGCTAGGTTTCCCTGCATAAAAACATATGAATTTTGTGGATTAATAGTTTTTATCCAGAGCTGCTTCATATTAAGCTTTCGCTTCCCATCTGCCATTCCATCTGTAACACTGAAACCTTCACCACTTCTCTTCTGATAATAAAAGCTAATCCAGCCTTCTAAGTCAGGAAAACATATTCAGTATGTGGGGTTAATACTGTATGATGAAGCCTAAATCTGTCCAGGGAGCAGCCTGTTTGGTTCACAGACTGCAGTAGAATTGCTAGGAGCCCTTCATCCTTCAGAGGAGATGTCCAGAAGCAGATGTCAAGGATCATACTGTATAAAGGCATAGAGGAAAAATATTAGAACCGTTCATTTTATGAGGAAAACAATTAAAAATGTGTAAAATAAAACATATGCAAGCCAGGAAAATTCAGAAACCCCTATCATTGTTCCTCGTGCCTGAATGTTTTGTTTGTGGAGTCCAACACCTGGCACAAAGGAGGTCCTAATCCATGTGCTTCTCCTTGTTTCTGCAGTAGACATTGCTGGCAAAGAGTCTGGACATATAAAGGTGCCTGCAACAGAAATACTGTGTTTCCTTTTAGTCATGAGGCAATATGCTGTTTATTGGCCTGAGTGAAATGATGTGGTGCTTCATTCAACCTTGACTCCATTCAGCTCTTTTAAATATTCTCAGCAGGTTAAAGGAGGGATGAAGAGGCTGCAGACAAACTCCACAAGCAGCTCTGAGGTGGGAGGTTGTGCAGTTGGCCCTTCCTTTTGCTCTGGGCTTGTGGATTGAAAAAAAGCACATGCCTACCAGGTTGTCATCTCTCAGTCACTGCATTCATAAAGAAGTGAAAGAAACCATCACCTTCCTTCCTTTTCCTTAACTTTTAAAGTGTTAGTGGTTTTTTCATGATGTAAAGTCTTTTCTTTTGAGAGTCTCTTTCAAAACCCTGCAGGAAAGCTATTGATGTCTTTAACCTCTTACTTTACATGGGGATCTATTTGCATTATTTATTGTCTCTGACAAACAACATAAGGTAGTCAACCTTATGTTCAGGGACTGAAATTTCACTCCCAACAAGGTGAACTATGGTAGAGCATCTATTGATGCTGAATGTTTAATGTGCATTGCAGGAGTCCTTGGATAATGTGGCAGGTGAAGTGTTGCACCGCTTAAATTAAGAAGTTTAATGAGATCATTTAACAGTGAATGTCATGTCAGTGCTTACCTGGCCACAAGGCTTGTATAAAGAATAAACATAATGAAACATTTGAACTATTTATGATTTACAGTAAATCACTAAACCTCAATCACCAAAGGGATCACCAAATTTAATTGCCAGCTAATGCTTGGTCTTTAATAAAGGTCAAGCAAAATTATTAGCAGAAGCTTGGGGAGTGTTTCAGAATAGTAAGAAAATAAAGTGTCTTATTGATGGAGCCAGGAATGCAGATACAACATTTTCAATTATGAGCGATCAGGTATGACAAGAAATATTGACTGACCTGCTCTTGCTTCATTGTGTTGTCCCCTGATGATTAGGGTAACATTGTTAATGCTAAACAGCAATATTCTCCTAGAGATTTGGATGCTCCTTAAGAAACTTGAGGGATGCCCTTTGAAGTAGGTAAACTTTTTTCTCAGGTGGATGTTTCCAGCCCAATTGGCCAGCAGGCACTCTCTGTCCTGCATTCCCTCCAGCAGCCCTGCACTCCTGACTCTTTAGGAGACCTGTTAGCAAAGATAACCACCCAAAATCAACAGTTTTATTTGAACTCCTGCCAAATCTGAATGTGGCAGACAGCCTAGTGGTGGTAAAGCTATCTTTGCACTCATTTGTTGTCTTCCCAGCTTTTATCTCTAATAACTTACGTGTCCATGTCCTGTGCTGGGGCTGCTGCCTTTGGGTATTGAGAAAGGAAACTGAAGACAAAATGGCTATAAGGAAAATTCATTATTTTAAATTCTTCTCCTCTGTGAGCAGCCAGATGAAGTACTGGTTAATACAAAACCAAAGCGATGACTTCTAAATGAGGTCCCTGGGCAAGAGAGTGTTTGCCAAGAGTGAAAAGGTGGGAGTGGAGGGAATAGGCATTCAGGTGAAAATAATTATAACCAACATGTTTGAGAAAAAAAGTTCAGCCTTTGGGAAAAGTGCTTCAGCAGTTTTTCAAGTTATTTTTCAGGTGCCAGAACTACCTGGGAGAATAAAAATTTCCTTGTTTCAGCCACTGGCTCAGATTCCTCCCCTGCAAAGCATGGGACACTACCACTCTATAGGAGCTACATCAGGGATGAATCTTGCTCTGTCTGACTACCACTCTATAGGAACTACATCAGGGATGAATCTTGCTCTGTCAAGTTTACCACGACCTGCTCTGATTTCACCTGGGCAGTTGACAAAATGGCATAATCTTTGAAGCAGATGACTGGGAGAAAAAAAGCAAGAGAATACAGTTTGCATGGAGTGGGTAAACCAGACTCAAGCTGTACTTCTGCTTTTGCAAAACTTCTCAGCTTTTGCAATGTGCAGACTTGAAACTGCAGTATTGGAAATGCAGGAAAATCTCTTCTTGGAACTGAAACAAAGCACTTAGCTTTCACATGCTGTCCTCTAGCTTTATGAGAAATGTCTGAGACCCAGTTGTGTCCTCTTGATGGTTATGAACTTGGAAATCCCAAAGACAGCAGGGCTGATGAGAGCTATGTAGTGGCAGATAGGGTCACCAAAACCATTGGCTCAAAAGACAGTCCCACTCTGTCTCTGTCTGACTTCTCATCAGTTTGACTTGGCTTAATTTAATGATTCTATGTCTCACTGAGATTCAGAGTTCAGAGCTGTCCTCTACAGCTCTTTCCTTCCTGGCACTACCTAAGCTGGTGCTGGACATGAAAGCCTGGATAAAGGATACTGACTTTCCAGGGCTGAATTTGACCTTACACCCCATAGGAAGCCACCTGTTGCAATGCTGATCTGAAATGCAGTAGAATAATGTACTAGGCAAATAGCACAGTGTTCTTTAAAGTGCCCTTTTGAATGTTATCATGAGCTGAAGCACTGCTGAATCGTATCTATACATCGAGATGGGAGTGCAGCACAGGTAGCTTTTGCAGTACAACATCTGTTAAGATGTCAGTGCCCGAGGTTTTTATCTGAGTATTGTCACTGACATTGTATGTGGTTTTGTTTGCTCAGAATATCTTTATCTGGCAAGCCAGACGTCAATCCACTCTTAATGCTTCACAGGGATTCTTTTTTCCTGTCCAAAAAGGAACTTTATCAGTGTTTTCCTAGAATCTGCATTCTCTGAGAATTTCAGATTTGCTACTTTCTTTAATCCCTCAAATAATCTTTTCTCCTCTTCTTTCCTCACTTTGCCTGCACATTTGCTTGAGGTTTATGTATGTTTGGGAGGTTATCTTGTTGGTTTGCCCTTCCACTTCTCTGTTTTACTGTTAAATTATGCATGGTTGGCAAAGCATTGGGTTTGTGAGTGGTCACAAATGGGTGGGGTGAAATGGTGGAATTATTATGGTTTAAAAATTTTATTTACATCTGGTGTTAACATAGTATTTTCTTCAACCTGCCAAATGCTAGCAAAGGGAGACCCACCCCATTCTCTGTGCAGCCATAGAAGCAGAGGTTACTCCTTCTGCCCCTCCTGGATTTAAGGATGTAAAGCAGCTTTTGCTTTTGGAGAATTGTGACATCTGCAGCTCTTAGTAACTTCTTTGGATGTTTAGTACTTCTGAGATGTGCTCCATCCCAGAGTGATGAGGGAGCTGGCGGAAGAGTTTACAAAGCCACTCTCCATCATTTACCAATAGTCCTGGCTCACTGGGGAGGTCCCAGATGACTGGAAGTTGGCCAATATCACACCAATCCACAAAATGTGTTGCAAGAAGGATCCAGGAAATTACAGACCTGTCAGCCTGACCTCAGTGTCTGGCGAAGTCATGGAGCAAATCATCCAGTCCACAGCTGGTCACTGGTGGTGTTCCCCAGGGGTCAGTGCTGGGCCCAGTTCTTTTTAATGTCTTTATTGATGATTTAGATGAGTCAAAAATAGGGTCCATCATGTAGAATGGCTGTTGAACTTTAAATTCATGATTAGCAAAATTCTCCACTAGCTGCCCTTCCCATGGTACTCAGTTGCTCACTGCATTCCTGGACAAGAAGCTTCAGTGGGATTTGAGTGTCCAGTGGGATGTTGATTGTTAGGGAAATCCCACGTGTGACTTTGTCTCTTGTGCACTCTCCCACAACTTTGATTCAAGTGGCTTTTACTCTGGATTAATTGTGAGGTGGGTAATGGAAGCTGCCGAGAAAAAGGTCCTTATGGTGTTTACTTGGGTTTTGTGAGCAGAAACTTTCATCTCTCTTCAACTGGGTTTTGGGGCTTGTTGTGGTTTTTTTTTCAGAAAATTCAGTAAAATCAAATTCGAAAAGGAAAGAGGGAAACATTCTTATTATAGCATTGCATTTTAAACATGCTCTCTCTTCGTGGTCTCGCTGAATTCTCTCAGGAAATTAAAAATCTGCTGAAATTGCCATTAAGGCACTTTTTTGTTTAGATTTCAGGATGCCACTTACAATAAAACAGCTGCAAAATAATATCTGGTGGCAGTTCAAAGTGAAGATAACACAACAGCATGTGCTATTATACCTTTCCCAAGTCACTCTTACATAGTTGCAAACCAAAAGGGCATTAAAGGGTGAGCCAAAAAGTTGTTCTGATTTGGTCTTTGAGTGGTGATATTGAAATGGAAAGGAGAGGGAGAGATGAAGAGATTAATTATTTCCCTTGAAAACAGGGCTGAAAATGTAAGAGTTGAATGGCATTTCATGTTTAAGATTTTTCAACCAATTGATACATAAATTCTGGTCTTGTCTTGATATTAAATTATGCACTTTGACATTTTGTTATTCAGGATTGCTGCATGTGAATGAGCTGAAGGGATGATTTGAATCAAATGCTTTGCAATGGAATCAAAGCTGCTTTGGAACAACAGATAATTTTTTTGTGAAGTGCTTCTGTATCTATAAAATGCAGTAGTAACCCATTGTGGTTGTAGAGCAAGGGTGGCACAAGTTTACAGTCCTACCTCCCTCTTCCTTTTACTCTGGTCCAGTGGAAACTCCTTTTTCCCCAGAATTGTAGTGCAAGGTAAGAGCCAGCTGCCCACCAGCTGCCTCTCTCCCTGGGATTTTGGGGGAGCACTGGTGGGAAATACTGTATTAACGTGTACAGAGGCATCCAGTGTTGCTCTGTGTGTCTGCTGCTGTCACTCAGTGGAGTTCCTAAGACCATGCCATGTGCTGATGCTCCACTCCACAGGCCCTGGGAGCTGTGGGGTGAAGGAGAATGTTTGCAGAAGAGAGGTGGGAAGCATGAGGCTAAAATCTTCCAGTGCACTCCCTTACATGGGAGTCAAAGGGCTTATTCACCTTCATTCTCTCCTGTGGGGAACAAACCTCATGTCATTGGTCCATAGGTGCTGCAGAATGTGACTCTTACACAAACTCCTTTTTTTTTAACAGTCCTGACTAATGCCTGTCAAAATTTTCTATCTTGAGCTACTGTGAAAGCTTTAAGCTAGTAGTGCAGAAATTCCAGACTTGGGTTTTGCTGTGCAGTCCCAGGTAGAATTAAGGACTAGGTGGCTTTTGCAGTTGCACCTTATTACAGTTGAATACTTCATTTCTGCTTGTCCTGCACAGCACTGCTAGTCACAGTGCACTCATATGATACTTCTGAACCTCTCTCTATATATAGTGGTGCTGAATGCCATTGACTGTGTTTGTGATGACCCATCTGTAGTTCCAGGCTGATCAGAGGGGATGAGGCCCTAAATGGTTCATTGTAGCACACATTCCACTCTGCCACACGCTGTTTAATTATATCCATCATTCAGCATTACTTGATGAACCAGCTGTAGGCACAAGCATCCCTAAGCTTTCATCAGGGTAATTGAACTCTTTGCCACATTAGGAACTGGTTTGGGGCCAAGTCTTTTCCAAATACAGAGTCAATCTCTGTTTAAAAGTTTGCTGCCCTGAAGTCATTTCTAGCAAGTAACCTTGCAGAAATGCATCCTTGGGGCAACTGAAGACTAAAAGGTCTATAAATCCAAATTGGTTATTTGTGTTACATTATGACTTTAAACAATTGGGGCAGTATTGGAGGACATTTTAGCACCGACTACTCAGATCATTGTACTCTGAAGATGTGATGCACCATACCTGTCAGATGGTTCCCTTGGCAGAGGCTTGCAGGGAAAGTGGCTATTCTTGCTCTGTGAAGGTCAATGTCATTGCTAAATCTTTGTATAGGTGGTATTTTCTAGGCACTGAAACTGTTCCCACAGGGCTCAAGTCGTGTTGCTGGTAGTGGCTGCAGAACTATAGTTGAAGACTGAACCACCATAATCTTTCTTCTGTGTGGAAAGTAGCACATGTGGTGTGTCAAGGGGTGCCAGTGCTGGGTATCATCACAAAGTTGGAGGACCTCCAGGTTTGTGAACTGTTGCAGCCCAGGAGGCGAGAAGAAGCCAGGACATCACTCCAGGTCACTGCCTGTCCACTAAGCAGTGGTGGTTGGCACTGTCAGGAGGTCCCTGGTGACAGACTGCCTAACTGAGATTTGATTTGCATGCCTTTTCTATGGTCTTCTCTTGAGTTGAAGTGAGCCACTGGTTCTCTTCTGATTTCAGGATTAAATAAGACTGTATTGGTCGCAGCTCTGTTGAGCACAGCAGTGAGCAGGAACATCAGCCTCCCACCCTCACAGTTGTCATCAGCCCTAGTTATATCAGTTAATTCATCTATACATTCCTTTTGCAGTTTTCTCGCTCAGACATCTTCTCTGCCACATGTTTGTGCCCCATATCCCAGTGCTGCATACTTCACTGACTTACTCCAAAACAACCCCAACGAAGAACAGGGCAGGTCATCAGCTGGCACAAATTGTCAAAATAAAATTATTGCTCAACCCAAATAAAGGTAACAAAATGTGACCTTCTGTTGTTAAAACCAATTAAGTTTCCTTCCATCAACTCTGAGTTCATTATCCCTTTCACCCTCCAGGCCCTGTTCTTCCATCTTTTGAGGCTTGGTGCAGAATTAATGTTAAATCCCATTAGCCTGACCCCATTTTCCCTGTTTTGCCTTCTGGTCCTTTGAATTGATGCACTCCGACAGGTTGATTCAGCAGCTCAGGGATCAAAGGGAGTGGCAGACCCAGGAGGAGCTTTGGGAAGAGCCTGGTTTACAGTAATACACTTTACTTTTAAAGGAGTTTGTGAAAGGGCCTCAGAGGCAGCATCTCAAGGGATGAAGAGCTTTTGGCTGCACCTCTGGCAGAGAGAGAACCACGTGGCACTTCTGCTAGTGAAGCTCCACCACTCTTCTCTTGAGATGACTTTAGCTAGGAGATTGAAGCTGTTCATTGGATGAGTGTGTATTCCCTCTTGTTTTTTCCTTAGAAAGTGTGAGATGGAGGGGAAAAAAAAGTTTCTTTACCGAGGTTCATCTTTCCCACTGCATCAGAAGGAGCATCTGCTCTTAGAGCAATGTCAGGCTAAGTTGGCCACTTTTTGTCTAGGTTTACACTGCAAATTAAGCATGGAAATGGCAAGACCCAGTACCAGTCTCCACCTAATGAGGAAATAATTTTTCTTGTTGACTTGTACAAATCAAATTTCAGATGGATGTGGGAATGTATAAATCAGAAGTAGTGAATGGCTGCTTTAAATCTGCTCATATTAATTTTTATTTCTTCTCTTTTACACAAAACTCTTGGTAATTTAATTTTAGAGATGGTGAAAAAAAAATTGCTGAATAGAAACTCTGCCATGTAAAATACACATGGTATAAACAAACAAAAAGATCTCTTTCAACCCAATATCTGCATTTTTTTTCTTTTAAACAAAGTCTCGCTAATTTGAGTAATGAACTCGATCATTTCTGCAGCTCTCTCCACTTGCTTATTTAATCAGTGATTATTGTTTTCATCAAAATGGGATGTATCGTGTAGGCAGATGAGGTTCCACATGAATATGCAGCAGCAGCCAAACACTGGAAAAACGTGAAGCAGGGAAGATCATTCTGTACTAAGTAAAATCCCGGTGCTTTGATAAACCTAAAATTATATCATGTTTAGTTTTAATAATTAAATATTCTTGGGTATTAGCAGCTGGTTAGTCAAGTATTTCAGTACTTGGGGTTTTTTTAGATACTTTTCAGCAGATATTAAGTGGATTTAAATCTTTTTGTGAGATGGGATAAGTCTTAACTCTTTGTGGTGCTGCAGCCTTACAAATGACATCCTGGCACCCACAGGAGGGTGGTTTATACTTTGGCCCATCAAGAGATCATGTGTTAGCTTGTTTAATGTGGTTGGTTTCTATATTGGTCTCTGCAACGCAGCAGTGACTAGTAATGGAATGGTTTGTAACTGTAATAACAGGTAAAGCAACTTTGTGTAAGGTAAATTATCTTGGCTGACATGTATTTCATGTCAGCAGCTGTTAGAAGTCATGTAATAACTGGCAGCAAGTACATTTGCTACCACTCTGACACAATGACTGATCCTTATGGAAAGAAATGGTTGCTCAGGAATTTCTCATATGGAGAATTACCTACCATGAGACAGTTAAGTAAGGAAAAACAGAGCAGTTCTCAGTGATAGGAAGACAGTGCAGATTTTCATCTATTAACATGCTGTCACACATGCTATTAACACACTTTCACAGGCTCATCAGTTTAGCTTCTGAACTGGGAAGCACCACAAAACCTTTGCTGTGATTTCCCATAGCCTGTTCCAAGAACACAGAGCTGGGTTTATGGTCTGGCTTACACTAGCATAAACTGAGTGCACTGCACTGATTTTAGAGCATTACAGATATGAAAACAGAATGAAGTGTTGTCCTTTGTGTCAGGCTTTATCTGTGGGAAAGAGGATAGAAAAAAGTAGCACTTGATTAAAGGACTTGCAAGAGGGAACTTTTCTCACTATCGAAGGGACTAAAAATATTAGTATTTTAAGGAACAAAATGTGGTTGATTTGTGTACTGCTTTCTTCAAATGTGCACTTAGTAGAAGAATGGGCAGAAAGTGCATTTACCAGTGTTTCTATTACTCTGTAAGTTTTTTTATCTAGTGGGGGAAAACCTTCTTTGTCATAAAAGATTGTTAAATAGAAATATGCTGAAAAGAGAGATAATAGCAACCAAGACATTGGGGGGTTTATTTTCCTTGTAGGGCTAAAACTAAGTAAATAACCTCATTAAATTTAGGCATTCTGGGCATGAATCCTCTTTAAACATGTATCTGAATGTAAATAGCAATGTGGCTTAAAGCTGTGTAGCTAACCTCTTCAGGTATTGCTGCTTCCTGCTCACTGTCTATCAAAATTATCACTTGCGTCAACACTCAACTTCCTTATTGATGGAAATAAAAAATATGATAGACCTTTGACAGTATAATATTAAAATAGCCTTTTAATGCCAAATTGTCAGCAGATAGAGTGTGTTCATTAGCTTCACACTCTGCATTCAGTCAATCCTTACAGTCTTAACAGAAAAAGGTTAAAAATATTCAGACTTGGACTTGTTGATGTCAACCACCTAACTGATGCGTTTTTAGCGTGAAAATCACAGTTCTTTCCATTTATCCTAACCACAGCTACCTTGGAAAGTTGCTGACTAAAGTGTTAAGGGCAGCTATTAGTGGAAGGTCAGCTAAAGTGACTAGGAACATTGGCCTCATTGTGCTTTGTGTGGACACATCTGCCTGCATGTGACTAGTTTCCCATGAAGTTCTTCCCAGTATGGGCAAACTCACCTACCCCTGCCTGCACTGATGCTTCTTCTCTCTCTGTATCATTAATTGGGAAGAATTCAACCTGAACCAGAGTGCTGACTGTTGTTGGCTTGTCTTCTGAAAGTCTGCCATGTGGCATGGAGAGTCAATATGGACAAGAAGAAGTAATTGATTACTCTGCTCAGGGGAGAGCAAAGCTGAGCTGAGCAGAGTTAGTGCCAAGGATCCTGGCCTGGCTCTGGAGTGGCAGCTCTGCCCCTCCATGGACCCACCATGGACCAGAGTCAGACACTCTGCTGCTAGAGGATGTTGCATCCTGTCTGCAAAGCCAAAAGAGATCCAAACCACTTACACAGCTTATCCCTTACATTAACCACAGCAGGGGTGATAATATTTAACCATTGACCCTACCAGAGAACAAAAATTTAAACAGAAAGTTGTATGTTAGGCTATTTTCTTTCAATTTGTTGATATGTCTTGGTGGGATCAAAAGCCAAAAAAGGCTGGAAACAAACTATAAATGTGCCAGAGCCAAGATAAACAGACTATAATATGACTGCACAAATTGCCTGTACTCCAGGCAGACAGAGTGGAGGGGGGAGCAGGCAGATGTGGCAGCTCTCTCACTTAAAGAGCTTTCACAAGGCCAATAACAGAACCTTTGGCTTGTGAACATGACATGCACCAATGCCAAAAGGAAATCTGCTTGCTCAAGATTGGCATCTTAGTTTAGGAGAGTGGCACTTGGGCTCATGGTTTAGTGGTGGGTTAACTTTGGATTCAATGGTCTTAAAAGTCTTTTTCAAATTAAAAGATTCCATGATCCTGTGTTTGGAGCTGAGATAATGCTGAATAAGCATATAAGTCTATGAATCTTTGGGTTACGTATCCAAAAATGCTAAGCATTTTAGATCAGGCTGTAATTTGAAGAGTCTAAACTCCACATGGCTGTATTTTCACTAATCTGCATTATTTTAATTTCCAGATATGAATAATCGAAATGCCAGCAAGGCTTGATAAACAGTTTTTGCCAGCACTGATAAAAATGAGCATTCTTTTATACATGTAGTTCAACTAAACTGACATCTCTTGTGAATGTGGTGGGAAAAGAATTTTGCTTTACTGCAATATATACCTTTAACAAGGCCCTTATCAAAGTTAGACACACATCTCTGCCTTTACTTAAAAATATTTGTTGGAAACAGGTAATTACAGGCCTTTCTAGCAAAGGCTCTCTGTCAGGCACTCACGTTCTGGACTAGCAAGATCAAAAACTTAAATAATGGTGGTGATGTGCTGATGATTCATAAACTTAAATAGAAAATAAATAAAAATACTGTTTAATGAATCCAGGTGAAACATTTCCTTCTTTTCTTGGAAAATACCTCTGAGCTGAATGCATCAATACCAGGGTATTTAGGAAATAAGTCATCCTGCATGTAGCTGATTTTCTTTGATTATTTTCATGTGTACCAGATCCTGTGCAGTTGCACATTTGGAAGGTACTTCAGAAGCTTTTATTATTCAAGTGTTTTTCAGTGCATTAGTTGTTGATAAGGATACAAATAATGTAGGCTCAGCAATTGCATGCAAGTAGATTTATGAAAGGAAAACTGCTTTAATGTATTTCACAGTTTTGTAGTAAATAAAATGTAAAAAAAAAAGTAAAATACAGTAGTTTGCTTTGTAACTTACAGTTGCTTTAAAATCATGGAGAAAAAGAGCTGCATATGGCACAGTATTAGAAGGTAGTGCTCTTCTTACATCTTCACTTTTTACCACAGCACCAGGGTGCTCAGAAAATGTCATTGTCACGGACAAATGAGTTCCTAAGATCAGTTCAAAGGAAATCCTCGGACTAAGGAGATTTTTAAAAAATATTTTGCAAAGACCAGGGAGTTAAATCTCAAACTGTTGGTGAGTTGTGTGATATATCTGTGGTAGAGATGGAGAGAGTTATAACTGGATTGACCTCCCTGTAAAAGTCTCCTTAATAAGTGTACTTGTGCACCTGAGAGATGTAAGATTAGTTAAAGGACAGCTCTCAGCTCTTAATCTTCTGTGTAATCCTTGCACATGCTGCTTCTGAATGCTTGGACATGCAGGCCCTTACCCATAAAGTAATTTATGAGAATACAGTGTGAAAGTCACATTGTTTTTGGAGAGCTCTAAGTGTGCTACAGCTAAGCACATGCTGTTAAGTGCTTCACCAGATCAGAGACACAGTGATTGCACTCTTCCGTGGTGTGTTTGATAAGATCCTGGATCTTTTAAATGCTTGTGTTGAAATTGCACTATAAAATTGGAAGTTGAGTAGTTTACTTGTTGCCTAGCAAATATTTAAGGAAAGTCAAAAGCGACAAGTTACAAAGTTTTAATGAGTGCATGTGGTGAGTATTTTATTATCATAAAAGATGTAGGGTTTATTAGCTGATATAGGGCTGGAGTTTTTCATTAGCCAAGGGCCTTTCAGGGTTTCATGGGATAGAGCTGGAAAACATTCCAGACAAATGAATATTCTATTTTAAAAGAATAATGAGACGTTGAGGGTTTTTATAGACTCCAAAGTTTGCTAAACCAATATCTCTAATTAGATGGAGAAACTCTCTATAGAGGCTTTGCATCAACGGCAGAACACATAGCAAATGTTTTAAGCATTTACATATCAAATAGTGCTGGCAGCGTTTTGGCAGCAGTCCAGAGCTGCAGATAGTTTTAATCACATTTGTTCATTAATCCTTGGTGGAATTCTCTTATTTGGTCTCTTTAGGATTTTCATTTAAGCATGTGCTGCTGCTTCTCAGCAGTGAGCTTATTTATTTATTTTATAAATGCCATCTGAAGCCTTGAATTTATAGGGAAAAAAAGGTTGTGGAGTGGCTCAGGAAGCAGACGATGGAATATATTCTTTGTCTCTCAGTAGATCTCCTTTGTACCAGGGCATTTATGTACTCTCACTCAGAAGAGGTTTATTCAGCAGTGTGACATTTAAAAAAGACTTCCACTCTTTTTTGACTGTGTTAGTTCTTTTCTTTTCCATAGAAAACAGACAGTGGGTGAATGGGAAGCAGTAATTGAAAGTAACGCAAAGATGATTATATTGCTAATAAAATGTCTTGAGAATCATACAACACTAGCAAAGCTGTGCTGAGAGTAGCTGCATCCCATATGATGACTGATCAGTGCCCGGAGCATCCAAATGCAGAAAGCTGAAGCTTTGGAATACACAGGTGTGACTTCCCAGCCCAGATGGCAGTGCTGGTGCTGGAGCAGAGCTCTAATCTCTCAAGTACTCCAGCAATCTGAACTGCTAATGCAATAGTTTTCTTCTATTATCTTGTTCCTCAGTTAAACCTGACTTGAAAGGCAAAACAAAAACATTTAAGACAGCAGTGTTGTAAAAGCAGAGGTGTTAACAGTCACTTAAAGCCTTCCACATGCGGTTGGCCTCTGAAATCATATCTCTTGTTCTCATTTTTATGGTAGGTTTCAGGAATGACTGTTGTTATAGGAATTGGCTTCGCTGAGAAATGCCTGCCATGCTAATGTTTGTTCTGTGATGGAGAGCAAAGGCTAAATATAGCTTTCCCCTTTCCTTGCATTTTTGGATGTCAGAGTTGGGTCTTTTTTTCTTTACTGCAGCCAGGGTCAGGCTCCTCTGAGCCTCCCCTTGCACTAAATTGCCTTCAGGGAGAGAGGAGGAGTTGGGAGCATCAGTGAGAGGGTCAGGCTGCATATCCAGGGTCCAAAATCTGAACCCTGCAATGGGGGTTTTTTTCCTGTATTGTTATGCTGCATTTGCGTGACTGTTCATTTTGCTGTAAGTACTCCCTTTAGAAAGAGGTCTTGCAGGTTTTTGCTTTTTTTTTCTGCTGAATCATTCCACTGCTGTATACTTTTGTTAGGTTAGCCTTGCACACCCCTCAACATGTATGCCAGCTGGTGTGGTGGAAGGGCCAGTACAAGTCAGGGTCCCTCACTGGAGTAGGAAGATCCCTCCCAGCTTCACTGCTGAGTGCTGCCACATCCCCAGCAGAGGCAGGAGCAAAGCTTTCAGAGTGCACTGGATGCTATACAGGTGTATGTGGGAATTGGCAGTAATTTTCCCTGTCTCCTGGATTGGTCTCCTTCTTCTCCAGCTACTCTGTGCCTCGTGGGGATGCCAGTCTGAGCACATGCACTCCTAGTGTGAGACAGAGGGGCAGCAAAGTGGGATAGCCCTGGGGTAGAAATAGCCAGGGAAGGAACTCTCCTGCCACAGGTGGCTTGGCAGTGATGGCATGTCCTAATACTTTACAATACTCTGTTAATGAATATGAACTTAATCATTTATTGAAACCAATGATCTTAAACATAATTACAAGAATTCATTGAAAAGAAGGTAGCAAGATTCAAGGCACTCAGCTCTTCCAGACACTTGTGTGCATATCTACATGTTTAACCATGAAGTAGTTCATGCTTAACTCTGAATAGATGAGTTTGATCCATAATTCCAGTTTTCTTCTCTGAAGTCTTTTTCTTCTCTAGGGACCTTCTAGAAATAGTTTCGTGGCAAAGAGCTGCTGGGGTTGCTGTATGTCTGGGTTCTGTAGGGCTGTGCCTTCACACAGTCACAGCAATCCTGGGAAAGGAAACTGTGGAGTTGAGTCAGGAGGGTACGGGTGGAAATACCAAAGCTTTGGGCACTGAGAGAATTTGTAACAGTTTTGACTTATCTCTTCTGACTATGTGTTTGCCTTCGTCATTGTTGCTTCAGAGGCTCTTCACTGCTGCTTCAAACCACATTAGCCTCCTTGCCCTACTCTCCCAAACCCTTTCCCCTCTGTGGTTTTTTTTTGCCTGTTCAGCTGCTTTTGTGATCTTCCCCTACCTCTCCATCACCCCACGCCACTACAGAACTCCTGCTCTGTGTGCTGACACCACTGTTCACTACAGCCAGGGCTAAAATCTTCCCTGTGCTCACGTCCCTCTGTTGCAGCTCTGAGGTCTTGTGTGGCAGCTAACAGGGTTGTTGTTAGATAAATGAATCTTGATTAGTAATTGTACCCATTTTCAGAGCACTGTCTCCACACAAGTGGGTATGTTGTTTGGTACTGACCTCAGCTGTTTGAATTGCACCAAAATCAGGTATAGGACCCAGCATAGAGGTGTACATGTGGATGTCTGGTGAGATCTGCTGAAGAGGGGCACTAGGCTCTTGCCACACAGGGGACAGCCCATGCAGCACCAAATTGGTAGAGTCCAACCCCAGAACTCAGCAGAGCAGTTGCTCTTTCCTTCATAGGATTCCTACGTAGAATCAAGCTATCTTGTTTCCATACCTGTGTGCTGCCAAAACTTCTGAACTTCTGATCTTTTAGCCAAATTGTTATTCAATTGTATAACTTTTGACGTATGAATAGTCCCATTGAAGTGACTGCTGTTCTTTACATCCTCCAAGCTACCCATGCGTTAAAGTACTTTTGCTGAATCAAGAACAGTTATATTAATCATCACTGTCTTCCAAAAGTAACAATCACTTGTTTTCCTTTTCTCATATTCTCCAAAGACTTTCCTGATCTATTTTCACAGCTGTAAACTGAGGGGATCTCTGCTCTTTGCTTGGATTAGTCACTGGGACTTGGAGGGTTTGCTTAAAACCAGCAAGCCCAGCACTGTCTTTTGTTCTCTGCAGTGTCTGGCTGTGGTTGTGCTCAGGGATGGACTCGTACTGCTTTCAGAGCAGGTCTGCCAGCCTGTTCAGACAATGTAAACACAGACTCAATGTTTCTCTTTCCAGTTTTTCATTTTTGTCCCCTGTGTATATGCCATATTCTGAAATTTTTGCAATGCTCAGCATGTCTATGTGCTTACTGAGTGCCTGTTTAGCCTGCTCACATCCTGGGACACCTCAGTCCCAGGCCAGGGGCTGCTCGTGAGAAAACACTGGTAGCACACCTTGCTTTGCTTTGGCAATGTCTCCTGCATTCCTTTCTGCATCTAGGACTCATCTTCTTCTCTTCCTTAGGCCTCAAACTCTAATCTTGACCCTAACCCCAAACTGAGCCCAGCCCAGGGGCTCAGCCATGTCCCCAGGATGAGCAGTGCCACAGGTTGAGTCACTTTTGCAGCCTCCAGAGCCCCATGGCCTACCCAGCCAAGTGCTTCCATCTTCTGAGCCCAGGCCTGTGGTGGGGCTTGGCTGAGTTTTGCCAAGTGGCATCTCAGCAGGCAGGCACAGCACGCTGCTCCTGCTCCCTCCATCCACCCTTGCTGCAGGAGGGGAGCAGCAGGACTTTACTGAAGTGACTTCAGCAAAGTTCTGGGGGAGGTTGGCACCCCCATCCCAGCTGGCAGAACTGTCCTTGCTTAACACCAAATCTACATCAGTTAAGTCAAACACACTTTGTTTCCCCATCAGTCGTCTTCACTTGTCATCTTCTCATGGAAACCCTCCCACACGCTCAAGCTTTCTCCACACTTGGAGTTCACCGGAGGATTAGTTTCCCAGTTCTCTCTGGGTGCTGTGCACCTGAAAACTGCACATTTTCTTTCTGCCTCTCTATGCTCCCATCATCCTCCCTCCCTGCTAATGATACAGGTAACCAGCTGACTAATCCTCCCTGGTGACTCACCCTCCAAGTGAGTTAATAACCAAAGGAAATAAAAGTGGGAGCTGTGTGGATGCATCCATCAGCCCCAGCCTCAGGCACCAACTGTGGAAAGGCTTTTTCCTCAATCTGTATTTGTGCTGTGTTGCACACTAGGGAAACTGGTAGGAATGTAATATGTATATTAGTGATTTTTCAGTTGCATGAACTACTCTCCCTATCCCCATGACTTTCTTATTTCCTTCTTAGGAAGGCTGTGTTGCACTTGTTACTTTCTGTTATACTGTGATCGTTAGTAACAGAATTTGTGCCAAATTTATGCTCAGTGAATTATCCCTGAAATTTGTGGAGCTATAGCAGAATTTAATTTGGCAGTGTGGAGTTGATGTTGCTCCCAGTGATGTCTTCAGCTGAAAATCTCAGCTTTCAGTTGCCTTACTTAGAGAAAAAATAGGCCCATGTCTCTAGTCTTTGTCAGAAGGAGTGCCAGAGGCATTGGAAAAAGCTGGTGCCAGAGGCACTGCCATGGCAGAGAGACTTTGCTGCTGCTGTATATGAAGAGATGTGGCAGCAATCTGTGCTAGAGGCATTTAGGAAATCTGCCCCTGAAGGCAACGTTTTCTGAAAGATGAGGAGGATTTTAGCAAACGCATTAACGTCTATGGCATGTTCAGTACCTTTGATTTTCTTTTTAATGCCTTGTGGTGGAATAATTCAGAGATGATATGCAGCATCCTCATGATATTGGGGCCAGAAGAAGCAGGTTTGAATGAAAGCTTAATAGAAAATCAGTGTGCTGCCATGCTGAGCACAGAATTGGATGACTGCATATATCTAAATGTCAAATAACTAGAAAGTTTTACCAAATGGAAATAGGATGTTTTACTTCCAGGTTGTCAACACATGAAAAGAAGCGTATTAATTGACAAGGAGTAAATATCTGTATAAGTTCTTTTAAAAAAATAAAAATATTCAAAGTAGTAGGACCAAGATACCACCAATGTTTTCAAGAAGAGGAAAAATGTCAATTTGAGAGCTAAACATCATGTAGGCATTTATAGGAATTATCTAAAGACTGAGAAGCATTGAGAAGTTTGTATGGCAGCCCCAAGTCCCAATTCACTTGATAGGCCACTGCTGAATAGCAAAAATAAAGGTTGGTGAGCAATCTAGAAATCATGATGTTTTATTGAGTGGTGCAGATTGTTGCTGTGGTTGATTGGATTTGTATCCTGTAAGGAAATTAAAGCTCAAGCACTTCCAAACTTGGTTATATTTCTAAAGATCATCTTTGCTTGCCAGCTTTTGCCTAGAAACTCACCCGAAGATGTCAACCATTGAAACCATTTCATGTGGAAGCATTGCTAAGTAAATTCACTAAATGCCTATTCATCCCAGTAAGATGGAGAGTCACTGGAGCAGCAAATGTGAAAATCTGCACAGCTTACTATACAGAAAGCAGTTTTCTGAGGTTGCCAAATTGAGATGCAGAGTCTGACCCTGGGAGGTATTACAGCTCACATGAGTGAGCATAGGAGGAGGGTCTCAGGCTCCTACAGCCTGGTCCATCAGACTGGTTGATCGACAGATATTTCATTTGCTCTCGATAAAATCAATGAGATTATGAAAATAGTTTACTTGGCGGATAACATTTCCAAGATGCTGCAGCCTGACCCCAGAAGTTACATGCATTTTGTACAGGATTCTGGTTTAACTTAGTTTTCTTTGGCTTATAATAATGAAATGTTTTCAAGGTACAGTACTGTTGACAGCTGTTTTATCTTGAGTTTTTCTGCCATCGGCGTCATTACAGGCCATTGCTTAAATGGTGGTGTATCTATAAGGTTGTGGTTTGGAATACAACTCAGGAGATTAAGATCTTTTTAATGTAATTTATTCAGTTTTCCTAAATATGTTGACCCAGATAAATAGAGAACATTTTTGCTCCATTGTTAAAGAAATAACAGACCACAAAAGCTGTCAAGCGTAAATACATTCTTGGACATGTCAGCTGAAATTTGGAAAATACTGGTGTCAGATTGCCTGTCATACTAATTGGAATTAACCTTCTAAATTCTTTTGTTCCTATTAATTATATTGGCATTTTGACATCAAAATTCTCTTGCTTTATGCATTGCAGCCTTGGCCTCTTCTCTATTACAAGAAAGAAAACAAATAAAATGCCAGTAGATACTTAACCAAACTCCCTAGGAAATACCTAGCAAGGCATGTAAAATGGGACTATTAATATAGTCATCTCACAGCTGGATTTTCATACTTCAAAAATGTTGAGCAGTATTACTTAATACATGTTCTGTTACGGTACTTAAAATATCTGCTAAAAATCGGTAAGAAATTCGTTAAGATGTAATAAAGTTGGGGTTCCTTCCAAGTAAGCTTTCCTTAGTAGAGGGAGGCAGTGAAGTTTAGCAGCAGGATGGAAGTTTTTTGAGGAACCACCTTTTTCAGAGTCTGCAGATGGTCCCCAAATGAGAACAAGAAGTATATAAATATAATAGTGGGTTTTGTAGTGTAATTTGTGCATTCTTTGTTCTTTCTCTTGCAGGACAAATGATCAGCTTGTAGCATTCCTGTCCAGATACCGTGACATGAACTTCTTGAAATCACACGGGAGGGACAATGCAAGGTATGTTGGCACTGAAACTTTTTGCATAGTGATGGTTTTCCAGCATTACCTGAGTGAAGAAATGCCTAGTCCAGGAAAGAGAAATGAATGAGGAGGAAATCCTCTTGTGAGGACAGGCAGTTGTTTATCAGTCCAGAATGGCTCCTTCCCAGAGTCAGTTTGCAAAGATGCTCTTGTGGGCAGAGAGGCATTAAGCAGACTGGTGCTTGTTTCCTCCTTGGGGTTTGGCACAGATGGATGTTTTGTGGACAAGCAGTAAATGCCCCGCATAGCAGCACTTCCCAGTTGGTCCCAGCCAAACTGGTGACCAAGACCTGTGCTAGCTGGGGTCTGCAGTAAAGCCTGGTGCAAGGAGAGCCCTGGATGTGGGAGCCTGTAGTGGCCTGCACATACAAGTAAGAGCAAGGGTGGTGACTGGAGCTTATTGCAGCCTACCTCAGTTTTGAGGTCTTGGAATCAAAGTCCCTCTTCATCCACCCTGCATAGGTCTCAGGGAGAAGAGAACATGCTTTGTCCCACTGTGCATCAGTAATACTTAAACTTACCATAGTGGTTTGAGGGAGCAGCAGTGACCAAATCCCATGTTCCAGTGGTTTAAACAAGCTTCTGCAGATGAAAGAACTTTCCCATCGGACTGCAGTGGTCCTGTTTTCTTGTTTATTGATAGTTTTGCTTTTCCTATAGTTCTGTACTGCAAAAGCAGTCTTGCAACAGTTCCAGCAATTCCATATGCCGAGTCCCAGTGGTTTTGCATCTAAATATATTGCTTGGTTCTGCTTGGGTCACCAGGTCATCCCTTTATTCTGTAAAATGTCAAGTGTACCGTAAGGTGGATTCGGGCACTGTACATAGAAAATGTGACACACTGAGTTGCATGTTCAGCACAGCAGGTGGACAGAATAACACACAGGTCTCTCTCACTACTTGGCTGTTCTTGCTCTTGTCACTAGATTTATCAATTCTGTCATATTCCTGTTGAAATTAATTCCTCACTAACATTCATCTGGTGCGTGCAGAGATTCTGTAGCAGGTAGTAAAAAATTATACTGTGAGGAATAATATATAAATCTGAATCAACAGTTCTCACAGGAGAGTCCCTGGTTTGGGAAATGCAGAGTGTCAGAGTGATTGGCAGACTCAGCTGTAGCTGGCAATAGTGATCGACAGCAGAGTTAGTGTAGAAAAGGAGAGAGAAACAGCCAGAGAAAAGCAGTTGGTCTCTTATGCCTCCTTGCTCTTCTGGTGCACCTGAGTCTTCTCAAATTCCCTGTGCTGGCTCAGGAAAACAACTAATGAATTATGACATGCCAGCATCAAGCTGGTTTGAACATGCCAACTTCAGCTGGATCAGAACAATTTAGATCAATTAAACACACTAATCTGATATTAATTTAGTAATGAAATGAGCTAATGTTCCACTTGTCCTCCCCTCACAGGAATAACAACCCATTTAGTAGTTCAATGGTTCTCTTTGTATAAACAACTAAATACCTTTTAGCCTATTGCCACATGTCACTATGTTTTATTTTTTCCTCTTGGATTTCTACCATAAATTCCCTGTGCACCAGGAAACATTACTTGGGACGTGAGTGCAGATTTGCCATCCCTGTCTGCAATGGTTATCTGGTCCATGAGTCCCATAAACACTCCCACTGCTGACCACTGGATGAATGGATCCTTTCACGTTGCCCCTTGGCATCTCCCCAGTTTTTCTGTCAGGGAGACGGAGTGGCTCCCCTCCTCCTGCATAGCCCAGATAGCTGCAGAGACACACTGAACTCAGCAGCTGTGAACTCCTCTGCATAATGCTGGTGTTTGGTAAAATTCATTCCATTGTTTTCAAAAACTGATCAAAAAGCAGTTACACTCTGTTTGTATTGCACATGAATTTCCAGCTCTATATCCACCTGCTGAGAAATCATATCTAAAGTGAGATCAGTTATATCTACAGTGAGATCTCTAGTCTGATCCTTCGTTTTTAGTGTTTCAGTAACTCAGTCTTGCCTAAACCAGTTAATGTAGCCTCTGCTCTACCCATTTGGCACACAGTTTCCAATTGACTTTCATTGTATGCCCAAGCTGTGTCAGCTATGGTCATACCAGTGAGGTTTATAGAGTTGTGGAGTCCCCTGGGCTGAAATACCTTGTACAAGCACGAGCAGGTGAGACAAGCAAAGGCCCATCTAGGCTGTCACCCTGTGTCTGGCTGCCAACAGCCGATGTCCCCAGAGCAGCAGTAGGGATGGGTAGTGGTACTTCTTTGCAATATTCTCCCAGAGTCTTGTCACCTTTGCCTGAGGAATTTCCACAGCCAAACTCAATGACTTCCTCATTTAAGAGTAAGGGATGATTATGTTTTCTCTTAATTTTTCCAGTTGATTTTTACATTTTCTTCTTTGCTTAGTCTTGTCACAGCCTGGAGGAAAAGAAATACCCCATGAGGGGAATGGTATAGCCAAGAGCTTAATAAGATCTAGAAGAGAAGCAACAGCCTCAAGGTTTGGCAACTAAAAATTTAAAAAAAATAGGAAAGGTTTCAGGACACAGGTCGAACTCCACATGATTAGTCAATAGGAGAAAACTCCTTTGGGACACACAATCTCAAAACAGACTGGAACAGAATTTTTTATTTAAAACAGCTAACTGAACTAGTGATAAGGGAGAGGACACTGGACTATACTGTCTGCTGCCCTTTGTACAGTAATGATTGAACTGTTCCAAGGTGCTTTTCTCAAAACACGTGAAATAATAATACAGGAGCTCAGGATTCAAATATCATCGAAAGCAATGTCTAACCCTTGCTGGTACTTTTAATTTGTGGATGAATAATGGCTCCAAAACAATAAACTTTCCAGCTGTCTAAGTCTGCTTTGTAAACAACTGGAAACTCTGAATTTTAAGTCATCGTAGTCTTTGGATCATACAACGGAGAGAGAAGATTAAAAATGTCATCTTAAAACTGAAATGCTTATACAGCTCAATTACAATGTACTTTGTATTCAAGCCATGTTCACAATCAGTACATGTTTTACTGCCAAATAAGAAGAGAAACCAAGGCTTCCTTTTATAGAGTGAAGTTTTCTTTTAGTTATGCCAAAGTCATTAAAAAGTGCATCGCTCTGATTTTCCTTTAGTGGCTTCAGTAAAGGGAATGGACATGAAAATTGTCCTTCACTCAGCTGGAGAAGCATTATTTCCTGAGAGTGGTGAATGTATGAAATGAAATTGCATACACGGGCTGGAGTCGTTACATGGTACTTAGTGGGCAACACTTAGATTTTCTCCCCTTATCAGTGTCTTAGACTATTAAAAGCAAGTGAATACCTGGTAGTTGTATAAGCTGTTGCAATTTGGAATGTGGAGGAGAATTTTTTTTTTGCCAGGAGCAGCACCTGGCTGATGTATGATAAAATATAGGCAGTCAAATGTGACATCTTCAATGACAGGCAGGAAAAAATGGGTTTTTAATAGAAACCTTGCCACAGTAGTCATTTGGGAGACAGTGTAAACATGCTGTGAAGACTGTATGCTGTTAGATCTTAGAGCAATCTCGAGCTCATAGGCAAAATACAAACAGCTAAAGAAAAGGCCATTAAAAGTTTGGTATGTATCAGAGTTCTTTTCTTGTGCTGTTTTTTTTCTCCTCATTAATGCTATTCTTCTCAGTTGTGTCCTCCCCTTTCTGACTCTTGGGTTCCAGATAATTTTAAAGGTGTTGCTAAACTGAACTGAGGAGCATCACAATCCTATCCCAGTTCCCAGAGTCTGGAGAGCTCTCAACTACCAAAATCTCCACCTCTTTCGGCCCAGTTCTGATGATACATACCTGTTTCACCAGCATTTCAGACATGCCTTTTTTCCACAGTGGCACACACTGATTGTTTGTGTTCTATACCTTGGGTTGATGGTGGTTTGGTGATCACTTAGGAGAATGGACCACACAGTAAATGCTGTTATGTATTGTGTTGATGAATTGCCCACTAAGTACCCAAATGCATATAAAAAACTCTGATTAATTATTGCTGGTAGTGGAATAGTTTAACTCCTAGCAGAGCTTAGACTGCTGTTCATCTGAAATATTTGTGGTTTATTTAGCGCAAATTTCCCTCAGCTGTGCTTTTGGATTTTACTTTTTTTTAAAACACTTGAGTATTTTGGAGCACATGAACTAAGATCTACTTTTTGGTGGGAAGTAGTTCAGCCCAACAGTTGCTTGAGAACTGTAGCGACCGAAATAGCAAAACGGATCTTCTCTGCAAAGAGACTGCACTTAAAAAATTTAGACATTACAGCTAACTTTCAAATGTTCCTTACTACTTTATGCTATGTGTTAGAGGAACCGTAAAGCCTTTAGTGCTTCGACTTGACAATTTGCCTCCTTGTAGGGCTTCCATTTCTGCTCAGTTTTGGAAAACACTGCTCTAAGTTGTCAATGCAGAGAACAAAAACAGCTGTATGTCTTGACATGAGACTAAGCAGAATGTTCTTTGTTCTTCTTAGAGTATACAAGCAAGATCATCTGCTGGTTCAGGAAGGTGCAATAAGTGAGGTTTGAAGTAGCCATACTTTGCAGTAAGTGAGGTTTGAAGTAGCCATACTTTATGGGGCAGGGAAAGAATTGGGAAGGAGTTTAAAGTTGAGGGACTGGTAAAGTAATCAGAAGTCTTACTGAGGAAGTAGCTTAAAGTTGAGGTACTGGTAAAGTAATCAGAAGTCTTACTGCTATCTAGGAACATTGAGCTGCACAGTTCATTTTCAGCTGTATAAACAGTAACTTCTGTGCCCTGTCATCTGAGGGCCTTGAGACATTTTATAAAATGGTTATGGCAGGGAACATCCTTTTAAGCTGGACAGGTGTTGTTGACCCTGATGTACCCAGAGGTTAGCAGCCTGAATTTGGTGGCTTGAAAATCTGTATAGAGGTGACTCACACTTGCCCTCATTCTCTTACAAAGTTTGGGATTCCATTTCCTTTTCTTTCTTCATGCCCTGCCATGCAGATCCCAAGATATTAAGCACAGTAGAACCTGCAGTGAGATGCTGTTGTGGTGGTCACCCAGGCTATGGTGGAAGCAGTAGATGAGATGGCTTCAAGCTCAGCCACTCGGGCCCAGCAGCATTCCCAGGTCAGAGACTGCTGTTATGTGACTGTTAGGAAGAAGAGGAGGTGAAGGGACAAGAAATCTTCTAAAAAAGGCATTTACTGGAGACAGATGGCAAAATGTCAGGATTCATATCATTGAGTCTGTCTGTGGTGAATTCATGCTACATCTCTGCACACTATCATTGCAGTTTTGCTTATTTAAAATAAAAAGAAAGAGAAGCACTTGAATTGTGACCTCCCTTTTGGTGAGAGGAAACCATTACATTTTTACCTTTGTAAAAGTTGTTGCAGTCTTGCTTAAAAGATACTGTGAAAGTGAAGAGTGGTGGAAAGAAACCCACAGGAAAGTCTTTGAAAGTCCCTCTCGAGCTTTATTCTCACAAGGAAATGTATGGAATTGTTGTCAAAACAAGGCAATTCCTAGTAGAGTCATTACTGCAAAAAATAGAAATCTGCAAGTTTCCTACAGCTAAAAATATTTTAGCCTTTTTTTTTTTAATTTTACTCCCTGACCTGCAGCATTATAATATTGAGAAACATTAAGGCTCTTTAAGATTTCCTCTGAAAGAGAGATTTCTCTTTTGAAAGAGAGAAGATTGAAAGTAAGATTTTTCAAAACTAGTGGAAGTTAATGCTTAGGAAAAGGTGGACAAGAAGAATCATGCAAAATTTCTTTTAAATATAATGCAAATATGTGATAGGACTAAAGCATTAAAAGGATATTCTGAGAAAATTACCTATGAAAGAAGCAGACACAAATTGTGTAGAATATGAGTCACCTATTGTAAAGCTTGAAAAATCTAATTATGTCCATATAGAGATGGAATAATGACCAGATAAAATGTGTGTATTCATCGGCTTTTAACAGCATCTCATCTGGAATATCCTAAGTGCTCTGGCTGTTTGGCTTCCATAAAGATATCATTGTTTGAGAAAGGCCATATTGAACATTGTATTTCAGGGCTTGGAACTTGAAAGAGACATTCAAAATACTGTATGATTTTTACTGCACTGTAAATTATCTAAACCTTATATTGTCCAGTGTGTGTGGCAGCAGTTGTCTGCCCCAGACAGCAGTTGTCTGTTCTGTCTTGCACACTGAACACAAAAGTGTTTGAACATACATTGAAAACAATGTGGTGACATGGACTGTTAAAAAATCCTTCCAGTAGAGCTGCTTGTTCTCGTGACTTGCAGCCCAGCTCCTGGAAACCAAACTGCATCTCTCAGTGCTGGCTTGCTTCTCATGGCTGTATCACCTGTGTTTTCTGCTCTGAAGTCACTCCCTGTCCTCCTGAGGTCGGAGCCTGTTCCATCCTCACTGAGGGACAGCTGGTGATGCCACAGTGCAGGTTTGGCCACCCCTTCAGTCACACACCCACCATGCTCTGCTGCTCATGAGGTCTGGTGCCCTCCTCTGTGGTAGGACATGCAGAGATATGGATGAGAAACACTAATCACATTTTAGAAGTAAGATTTTCCTGTGTTCCTTATTAACTTGTGAGCATTTAGCACAGTGGGCAAAGCTACTAAAAGCATTTCAATTTGTGTGCTTACTTAGGGCTTTGGCTTTTGCTTGTGAAATAAACCCAATCATGAAATAAGACCAATCTAACTAGAGCAAATCCAGTCAAGAGAGAAATTCTCTCTGATACTGTTGATGGTTTTTTGTGCATTGGCATTAAAGCTTGGGGGATTGTTAGGATAGTATTGTGTTTATAATATTTTCTTCTGAGTGAGGGAATTAAAGATAAGAGTTTTGCTTTGACCTCATAACATTTGCATTTAGGATGCTGCAGTTTAAACATATTGAAAAGCAAGTTGGATTGTTATTTCTCCTCTTTTCTCCCATCATTTCTGTCTGTACTGAGAGTTCTTTTCATGGCCTTTTGAAACAGCAGGATGCTTTCCACATGTTGCCTGTCATATCACGCGGAAATCTTCCTCATCTTAACAGACTAAGTGGGTGCTATTTCTTTTTGACACTGTTCCCTTTTTCAAGCTTCAACTCCATTTGGGGAATGAGGGGTCAGCCCTGGAGGCTTTCAGCATGACAGGAAAAGGTCTTGGGAAACATACTGCGAGATCATATCTTTGGAAACCCAGATGATTATCTGGAGCTGTATAGACATTGTGCTTAAATAGCCAACTGTTAATTATGTCAGATGTTTTACATATTATTTAACCCATCATAGAATAGAATTACTCATGGAAATGGAGTAAAATCAGGGTTGTGTCACAGTCAACTGGAAATCCTTTGCCTATTCAAGGGGGGGCCAGGATTTCTGGCCTGGACAGGCAGGGAGCAATACCGCTCTGTACAGGTTTGGGTTTTGTGAACTTGCTTATTACAAGGAATTTTTTGACAGCTTTATGGAAATGTATGGCCTAGAGATTGCTCACAAATTACTTATTGCAACTGCTACACTCAGGATTGTCAAATTATTGTTCTCTGCTTTCTATTTGGTCACCTAAATTGCAAGTTACTGTTTTATGCTTCCCAACTGATTGACTCCACTAAGTGTTTCCAGGGTGGCTGTGCAAACACTGCCAGCAAGTGACTCTCATATTTCTCATCTGTAAAAATATTTACTTGACTTTTCCTACCAGAATGGACTCTTGTCTTCAAATTTCTATCTAAAGAGTATCAAAAGAGGAGCAGATAAAGTCAAAGCAATGTGCAGAGTTTGTCCACACACATTAAGGGAAACATGGACATGGTGCTGGTGGAGCTCCAAGATCTGCAGATTCTTGCTTTTCATTGACTTTTGGCTTGTGATGAATTGTTTCACTAATGTAGTGTAACATTTATTCACAGCTCTTATCCTTAAATCGTGAGTAATGGTAATGAGATCCTGGGTAGGTGCACCTGGTTAACAGTGAAATGTCGATAGGAGGTTTTCTAGGCAAGAGACCAAAACCAGGAAACATTTAGGAAGAAACCTGTTCATCTTAAAAAATATGTTGTTTCCAGACAAAAGCCTTTTAGTGGCAAAATTACTGATAAGTAACATTTAGCAATCTGATAGCCTCTGATACTTTAGAAAGTTTTATTCATTCATAGACTTTGGAAAACTGAAAACAGGGAACTCTCTGTCTAACTTACTGCATAGTACAAGCTTTCAGGAGCAAGGGTCTCTCCCAAGTTTTGGTGTGCAGTGTCACTTGGAGAAAACTATCCAAAAGGAAGACACTTGATTGTGATATTTTTGCTGGTATTCAGTAACTGTGCAGCAATATTTATTAATAGTTAAAACATATAAGAGCTGAGCTATGTGTTTACGTTCATGTGCTAAACAGCTTACAAATGCTTTCAGTGTTATCCAATCCTTCAGTCTCATCTGAAATGCATTTATAAATCTTTAAATAAATTACAAAGTAAGAGGAGTTCCCTGAGCTGGATTGCAATTATGAGCTGTCTGGACTGACATCTATACTCAGTGTGACAGACCACGTGCTGCAGGCAATAGGGTTTTTTTAACAAAGGATAAAAATAACCATCCAGAACTGTGTAAACCCTGAGGCTGCATCCACACAGGGCACAAATGGCACCTTTCACCCGTGTCAGTGCCTGATTGCTGAGCTCAGGTGGCAAGAGGTGTTCATAATATCCTGTGCTTGCTGCTTACTCTGGGTGTAATCCAGGGTCCTCAAAATTGGAGGCTCTTTGGGAAGAGTTGAAATGGATTAAGGGGAAGCGTAAAATGTCTTAGATGCAGTGTTCTGTGAATTAAGGCAAAATGACATGCTTTGTCTTAACCCGAGTGTTATTTTAATTTGATCTTCTCCTGGTTGGCTCTCTTATCTTTGTTATTTTCCTCCTGATACTTGTTTTAGATTAGGAGAAAGGTCAAGTGTCTTCATCTGATGATAATCTCTATTGTATTTGGCCAACCATACCTTGAATGTCATTGTTCTGGCCAGTACATTTGCAGGTGGCAGAGGTGTGCCAGTCTTACCTGAAGTTCAGGGTGGCAGGAATTACTTGACTTGTTCCACATTGACTAAGGTTAATTAAATGCTATTACTATGCCATTTTTTCTGCTTTAATTTGGGAGTTATCTGCTAGGTGTACTGTAAAATCCAAGGGAGAAAGACACAGGGTAAAAACACATTTTTTTTGCATTTCATTGCTTTCTCTGAAGCTTAGCATTGCCTTCATAAAACATAATGTTTTGTTATTCCACTGAGCATAACCAGAAACTAATGAAATACAGCATTAGACTAGAAACAAATCTGTAGGGTCATGCTTTTGCCCTCCATCTTCCTAGCTTTCTTTTTGGAGGTGGCTGCAAGCATTCTTGGATGGCTAGTCAAGAATCTTTATGAACCGTTTGTAGTGTTTGAGGGTTTTTCATTTCTTGAAAAGGCCTATGTGGCATGCAAATAGCACCTTCCCCTTTTCCTCAGGCAATATCCAATGTGCTTAGAGTAAGTTCTTGCCTGCCTGAGTGCCAATATCACTATTGCTGGAGTGGGTAGGTGCATCAGTCATCCTAGAAGAGAGCCTGGGAGGAAAAAAATAGTAGCCTCATCCACCTTCTCCACTTCGGTTGCAGTTCGGTTCTCCATGCCAGCAGCACTGCCTCAGCTCACTGGGGCAGCTGCTGTCTCCTTAGGCAGGATCATTTAGCTTCTAGTGGATCTGAAATACACTTGGTCCCCTTGGCTCCCAAGGAACATAAATGGACAGCAAGCAGTTGCCCAGTGAAGAGCTGTGTCTTCATAGCCCCTTGTATAAATCATTGCTTCATGGATCATACAAATGATTTGCTGTGCTAATGTGTTACTCTGGTTAGATAAAATTACTATGTGAAGAGGCCCAGTAAGGGTTGGCCTTCTGCAAAATGCTGCTTTCTGTTCAGTTGTTACTGGTATCTAAGATCTGATAGGATGTTTCTAGGAAGGTTGCAAGAAGGATTAGCAAAAGAGTCATCTCTTTGCAGGTCTCCAAAGGCATTGCTGCTCTTCAATTGGGCTGTTTTGCCTTGCTGGAGGATGAGTGATTGGAAAGTACATTTAGTTTTCTTCTAATAACCCTTTTGTGTAGGATTTGGGGACTCAGGTTTGTTATGAAAACACTTATACTCCCAGAAATTGACTTACTTCACTCCATATGCTGAGATTGGCTCACCCATCCCATTCACTCAAAAAATGCCATAGAACTGTGTACATATGGAAAAAAGGATCCTGTCAACTAGTTTGGAAAACATGAAGCCTCAAATCAGGATTTGCTGTGACATTCTCACCCTGAGTGTGGTCATGCTTTCCTGTTGCCAAGTTCAGACAATAAGTCTGAAGCTGTGGAACTGAGTTTTCTGGTAGCAGTTAGCTGTAAGCCCTATCATGTGGTACAGGCTGAGGCAGTTTGTAAGCAGAGTGGATTTGGAAATGGCCAGGTGGTTTTTTTGGTTTGAGGGTTTCTATTGCAGTCAAAGAACCTTGTATCTGAAAATGAGAGTAAAGGGTGATAAATTGGTAGAGGTAGCAGTTGAAAGAAATTACTTCATGGAAAAGAACTTTATGTTCCTATTTAAATATGGTCGATAAAATTCTATTATTTTCTTAAAATAATTAACTCAAATGAGCATTTAGTTTTGAAGGAAATAAATAAATGACCAAACTTTCAGGCACATTAATATTTGATTTGGAGATAACTGCATAAATATTGAATTTGAAGATTACATTCCAGGGCAATGCATTAAAATTGCAAGACTTTTCTATTATCCTTCATAATGGAACATGAAATTAGAAACTTGTTCATGGAAAGAAAAATTTCTCAACTCTCATTTACACATTTTCTGCACTGTTGTGTTAACAGAGGAGCTCTCCTCATACTGTGAGAAGAGACATAGCTATCAGTAGGGCATAGACCCTGAAGTCATTTACGGTCCTTTTAAAAATTAATATGCACCATTTCATAATTGCATCTCAGTTCTTTGATTGGTATAGAACAGAACTTGAACCAAGGAGCTGGCCTACAGGGTTAATGCTCATGTTTCCAGATACAGGAATCCAGAATGCTTTGATGTTGTTCCTTAAATTTCATTTCTTTTCTCTTTCCTTCAGTTGCACGTGTTTGAGGACCACTAAAATTGTCACCTTGACTTCCTAATCCTGACACATCCTGGCATAGTTCAGGGAGGAAACACTGTGCCCTCCTCACTGTAGGTGCTGCAGCTCGTGTTAGCCTGCAGATCTTGTGGTCTGGCTGGGAGTTGCTCTAGTGGTCTGGTTAGCAAGCATTTGTGATTGCTCAGAGCATGTGGGGTGTATTCAGCACAGCAACTCCCCGTGATTAACGGTGCTCACCCCTCTTGCAAAGGCATGTGCTAGTTCATAGCTGCCCTGCTTCTCCTTCTGGGAAATCATTATAAAAATGGAATAACAAATAGAAACCTGGATCAGACAGTCTCCAAACATGTGCGGGCATCCACTCCAAAGTGTTTTCAAACATGGATTGATTTCCCAGCCTTTTTTTTTACTTCTTATATTGGTCTCAAGTAATTCATTTTCATACCTTTACATTTCTGCAGTTGTTCCTCTCATGCATGGTTCAGCAATAACAAAACGTTGTTCCCCATAGGCTTGAAAACAGAGCAAACATATTCTACAGCAAAGACCAATACAATGGTATTTCTCCCTAATTGGCTATATCCCAATAGAAATATTAAGGAAATAAGAGCATAGGAGAAAACTTGTCATTTTACCTTTATGTACAATTTACTGTTTTTGAAAAACTCTGATTTTATTTAGAGACTGAAGCCTGTTACACAGCTTGTGTCTAGTTCCTGTTCATGTTATGGTTCTTCTGCAGTGATTTGTTCAGAGTTAATGAACATTATGGGAGTTTCACACCATACAGCTCTGTCACCCACACAGTTCTGCTGTAGGACAGCACAAGGTGTAAAATATGTTTAAAAGCAATCACTTGTTGATCTTTGCCTCTATAACTGAATGTATAACTGATTAATCATGCATTAAACTTCTCTGCATTATTTATTAGTAGAATGGAAGTATAAACAAGTGACCTTTTGATCCTTTTTTGTTTGAGAAAGTAGCTTTTTATTTATAGCACTTGTGATAATAACAAAATACAAATCAACTTTTAATGACTACTGTTGTATTCCCTCAGATTTATCAGAAAACAAGGACTGGATCGACTCTTCCTAGAATGTGATACACACATGTGGCGCCTGGGGGACAGGAAGATCCCAGAAGGAATCACAGTTGATGGGGGGTCAGACTGGTTCCTCCTAAACAGGAAGTTTGTGGAGTATGTCACTTTTTCTAATGACGATCTGGTAACAAAGATGAAGAGGTTTTACTCTTACACATTGCTTCCTG
>NW_008649755.1:153535-177609 GCF_000695815.1 Acanthisitta chloris
CTCTGTGTTCCTACCTGCAATGTTTGTGCTTGTCCCAAAGATCACCAAAATCAGAGGAGCTTTCACCTGATTTCAGTGACTTTGGAACATCTCACAGTGGGTAATGAGAATTTTACTCCCCTGACGAGTAAGTCCTTTAGGGTTTGAACATCTTTTGCAGTTGTTTATAGCTTTTGTTTGTTTGTGGGGCTTTTTTGCAAGGAGTAGCTTTGTTTTATACTTCTAAGCCTATTAATTTATTACTGAACAACCAAAAATCCAGCTGCCCTTTGCTTGCAAATTGTTCCTGCACAAAGCTTTTGAAGGATATTAGAGATGGCGAATTGTCTTCATAAGTAGCTTTCCTTGCTATTATCCAGCCCTTTTCTTTAAAAATAAAAACCCTACAAACAAAGGTTTATTGTTCCTTTCAAAACTCAGCTAGAAGGCACAGTCACAAATCATTTGGATCACTCAGGAATTGCTCTGGCTACAAGTGATGCAGAAGGGGAGTACACACCAGGATGGGTTTCTGTCTGGCATGCAGCAGTGTGTCAGGGAGTGTGTGGTATCTGCAGGTGGAGCACAGAGCCTGGCAGGTTGTCAGGCTTTGCTACACCTGCCTCAGCAGGTACATTGCTTCCCTGCTTGGCAGGCTCTGCTCCCAGAATTTGTAGCAGTCAGCCATCCCAAGGAAGACCTGATGACCATCTTTAAAACTATAACTTCCTTAGCTCCTGAGCATTTTGAAGGATTGATGAGACCAATCTTGCAAATCTAGACTCATTAGCTTGTGGTGCAGCACAGCAATTGTCATCTTTTGATAGGGGTTCATTATTCCACACACATGTTGAATAATCTTTTAATCCCATTTCTGTTAAAAATCACCTTTTCGCTCAACTCTGATAACCTTTTCATCCATTATCTAGAGAAATTTCTGTATCTATAAAAGGACACAAGGCAATGGGTAATTGGGTAGGTTTTTTTTCCCCTCTCGCTTGAATGAGAATGGATTCCTTTATGGGTTTAACCAAACAGTTCAAGCATAAAATCCATATTCACTGGGCTGTCATTTAACATTAAAAAGGGTAGGGGGATTATTTGGGGGCCAGCCATGCTAATGTTATGCTGGTTATTTATAGATCTTACTATTGCTGATTTTAAAGAGAAGTCACTGCTCCAAAAATGGTCTCTTACAGGGCTAAATTTCTTGATATTCCATAGCTTTTTTCTACAAGTTTTTCTTTGCAAGATATATAGCTGGTTTCTTACAATCACCCTGCCTTCACTGACCTGTTAACCTGCTATATCAGTTCCCATTACGCATGATTTATGTAATAGCTGATATTATGATGATATAATTAGGATAGCCCAATAGGAATTCCATGCTGCCATGAGTCAGCAAATAAAGACTTATTATTTCAGGTGTAAATGCAGGAGGCAGAATGTCCTTTTGGTGCCAGGGTGAACTGTACATTTCAGAAAAGGCCACTCAACTAGCAATGCATTTCAGAGTGCTGGAGAATGAGAAGCCCATAGACCTGACTGGGACTGTATATTTTTCATAGTAACTGGAGTGATGGTATAGTTTTGATAATTATCTGAGGAAGCAACTTGAAATATATCATTAGCACATTGCTCAGTAAATCTGTTAGACGAGAGAGTAACTTACAGAAGAGAAATAATGGGAATTTCTTAGAATTGCTCATACAGCTGGAATAAAAGTAAAATAATTGCTGTCACTGGTGCCTTTCCTGGAGTCCTTTGGACTCCCAGTGCCCAAAGGTGGTCATTGCAGAAGTGCAGTTATTCTGTGCCAGGTTATTGGAGCACGTTTTTGGCTGTGTGTTATTAAAGGTTGGTTGGGTCTGTAGTATGTTGTGATTCCTTCATGCTCTATGGAATGCATACACACAGAGTGTGTTTCACACGTGGTAGAACAATAGAGCTTGCTAATTTCGTTACGTCACCTGCATTCAGGCCCATGAAGTGAAGGAGGAAATGGAAGTTTGGGGAGCTAAACAATATAGTGATCTGCTCTGTCTTTCTTGCAGTCCTTCTTTCACACTGTTCTGGAGAACAGCCCATACTGTGACTCCATGGTGGACAACAATTTGCGCATCACAAACTGGAACCGTAAACTCGGTTGCAAGTGTCAGTACAAGCACATTGTTGACTGGTGTGGCTGTTCACCTAATGACTTCAAACCAGCAGATTTCCACCGATTCCAGGTAACTGAGACAGTCTCTTGTACCCACAAAGAGGGTCTTCCCCCTCTGTTGGGGTGTGGAGGGTTGGCTGGCTGCATAGCTGCAGCAGGGAGTGGGAAGGAAAGCTTTTACTCCATCAGGGAGATGGAGAAAGAGATGTGAGGAAGCTCTGATCTTAATTTGAGGAGAAAAAAAGATCAGTTCTCCTGCATTTTGAGACATGGTAACGTCGCAAAGCAGCTCCTTGGACTGCTTGGCATTGGTAATCTGCTGTGGTAGAAGGGAGGGAAGCTTGACACATCTCTCACTGTACACTGTTACTCACTAACTCTTGTGAATTTTTTGCAAAGGGTTTTTTCCAAACTTTCAGCTGAGGTTCTTTCATGATTTCATGGAACTCCTGGCTTTCAGTGTTAATCAATGTTTATCATCTTTAAAAAAAGGTTCAAATTTGGCTAGTGTGATTGCTACAGACTACAGAGCACCAAGCTAATCCTTTTTTGTGATTATATTCATTGGCATGGTTATATTAGTTTATCTCATGGTTTTGGGGGCCTTAGTCATGAGGTTTTGATCACCCAGGTTTGGAAGGACTCTCTTAAAAAGTTTAATCAGTTCCTTTGTGATAGTTTCCTCAATGCAGACATGAGAGCAAATCCTGTGCTCAAGGTTGTACTCGGACTCAAGACGATATCTGGCCTGTGTATCTTCTATTAAGAATGAGCAACTGCTTGTTTCAAGGTCATTCAGATTTGCAATTCCATCCCTGCAGCTCCTCAGGGTTCCCTGCATAAAGCATGTTTGCTCAGGCTTTGTGTGGGATGGGAAATGTGTTACCCTACAGCACAGAAATGACTGCTCTGAAACAGAGATCTTTTCTTTATTGTAATGTGCTGCCTACCAGGCACGCTTGAAGTCAGTGACACAGACACTCACAAAAAGAGCAAAGGAGACATTATCTAAGAGAGACTCTGCTGCCCCAAACACCAATCCCAGGAAAGTCTCCAGCACAGAATAAATGGCAAGCCTTAAAAAAACTCCTGCCAGACTGCAGAGCCTGACCTGCTCCAGGCTGGGAATGCACAACAGTATTTCAGAAAACAATCAGGTAAACTGAGCTGGAAGGGAGAGTTCAACATTAGAATAGATGTAAAGGCAGCTTCTGACACTTGCCTGGTGAGAGAGCCCCTCACACAAACACAGGGCACCAGAAGTCTGGCTCACGATTCCCATGGAGGCACAGAGCGAGCAGCAGAGGCACAGATCAGAGGGCCCACAGCATGCACCATCTCAGAGTAAAGCTGAGCATCCTCAAAAGAATTTTCCAACCATCTGGAGCACTCTTGAACTCCTTAGCACCTCAGAACCCATGCTCAAATATGAGCAAGGCAAAACAAAGACTTTTGAAAAGCTGATGGTAGTTGACTAGCATATAAAGCAGTAATGTGCCCAAGATTGTGTCAAGTGCAGAGCAAAAAATATTTGTGCAGAACCAGTCAGGAGCTGAGAAGCCTCAGCCACAGATGGCACCTCTTCCTCCCAGAGTCCCCTTACAGCCTCCTAGCAGGAAATCTATACACAGAATCTGCTCTGCCTCTCCTGAGCCCTTGTACCACAGGGTCCTTTGCTCCCTATCTAACATGTGCCAGTGCTGCACCATCTCCAGGCTAACACAGGGGGTTAGAGAGCATTTCCCACCCCTCCAGCACTTGGAGAGTTTTTGTGAGCAAAGCAATCGAGGGTGGCTGCTGGTATGAAGGGATTGACACAGATACATTTTCCTTGGGTAATTACATGGTCTTTTGCTGAATCTTAACATCACTCCTGACAATGAATGATCGCCATCACAAAGGTGACCATTCATCTTTCAAGTCATCTCTGTCCTTGGAGAGAGCCAATTGATATCCTCCCAACCCATTGCTTAGGACAACTTGTCATGGATATGGCACTTAGTGCCATGGTCTAGTAACAACAGTAGGGTTGGACTCAATGATCTTTGAGATCTCTTCCAACCAGGTTGATTCTATGATTCTATGAAAATGGGAACTCACTCAGTGTCTTTTCCTGTCCTGTCCCAACAGCAGACTGCCAGGCCGACTTTCTTTGCCCGCAAATTTGAAGCTGTAGTGAATCAAGAGATAATTGGCCAGTTGGACTATTACTTGTACGGCAACTACCCGTCGGGCACGCCCGGCCTGCGGTCGTACTGGGAGAACGTGTACGACGAGCCTGACGGCGTTCACACCCTCAGCGACGTCGCCCTCACCATGTTCCACGCGTTCTCCCGCCTGGGGCTGCGCAGAGCTGAGACTTCATTCCATGCTGCTGGAGACAACAGCTGCAGGTTAGTCTTGACCTGCCTTTTTTTGGGTGTTTCATGGGACACAGACTGCCCTCCCGAGTGCTGGGGGAGGTTCATTCCGCTTGGCCGCGCTGGCTGGAGCCTACAGGGCCAGGCAGCTGCAAGTGTACAGCACTTATTTCCAGGGGTATTTATGTCCATAATAAAGCGTTGGTTATTCTGGGTTGACGTTATGTGACCTGTTTGCTGCACTTTTAAGGAGCTCCTCTCCAGCCTGATGAAGACTGACAGGATCCAGTTGGGCAGTACTACCCCCACTGCTGCGTTTTCCTTGATTAATTTCAGCAAGTGTATTATAGCTGCAGCTCCTAAACCCTCCATGTGATTGCAGCAGAGGTCATGTTCACCTCTATTATGCTTACCAGAAGCAAAGGGCAGGATTTCAGAACTAATCTGAACACAGGCAGGTTAATGGTCCTTACTTGTTTATTCCCCTGGGAGTACACGTGGAGTACAGAGAGCTACTTGCTCGGCTCAGTTTGCCTGCTTGGTGTAGCTCTCTGTGCCAAAAATGCTGCAACTAGTAGGATCCATTAGCACCAAATAGATTAAATGTTCATATGTATAAATATATACATATATCTCAAATAAAGGTCTTTATTCTTTAAAGAGAAATTCACCCTATATTCTGGATTCCTTTTTCACCTCTCAGCCTAGCAATTTGAAGGAAGAATTCATGGAGTTAGACTTGCACAGAAAAGGCTCTTTGCTGCCTGCAAACACATCTGAGGCTGTTTGCATTCAAAGCAGAGAGGGTTCATCTTTTAAAGCAATACTTTCCTGTCTATTATTAATTCCTTCTTCAGAATGTATTTCTGGACCCTGCCTTTTTTTTTTTTTTTTTTGCTAATAGAAAACACATACAGCCTAAGTCAGCAAACACTGAAGACACTCCATGTGCTTTGATGGATGGACGTTGCCCCTCTTGTGTTCTTGAGAGGGAACCAAATGCGCTTTGACCTTCCTAAATTAGTCATGGAAGTGCTGAGCAATGTCCCATTTAGAAAAATGTGGCAATAAGTGCTCCAGATTCCTATTAGAGCTTTGTCAGTGAAGGTTACCAGTGCAAAGCAATGAGAGATCAATAACAATTAGATATAAATAATCACTAGTAGCATGCCTTATATGAAATAAAGGCAGACCTAAAGAAGTCCTGGGTCATTTGTCCTGCAGAATGAAGCCAACAGAGAGGATGGTGGCTATGTGTAACCAGTACTGGAATAATTTGACAATTACTTTTGTACTTATTCCTTTTGCCACTCTTCTGATGCTGATTTATATCAATACTAAGTTTCATTTCTGAAGAACTTTCCATGGCACAGGAACTCAAGGTGCTTTTCAAGCTTGCTCAGATTATAGATAGGGACACCATGTCATCCACTGCTGATTGTAGCTGTCCCTGGGATAAAGCATGGCTCCTTTACAGCAGGCTGGAGCCTCATGAACAGTGCAGGGAGGAATTACAGTGATACAGAGTGGAGGCTTCATTTTCATACCTACTTGGGCCCCCACAAAGCACTCTGGGTCAGCATTCGGTTTAATTCACAGAAAGGTGTATAATCCTCAGGTTTATGATTCACATCTCTTGTGACACTCCACTGTGTTTCTAGGTGTATACATATGTGCCTTTCCTCTTTCTTGCATGTCTCCAGCATGGTCATGTATTTGACTGAGCTCCTGGACAGTATTCCCTTTGCTGTTGGGTCTATAACAGGAGCACCAAGTTAGCTGATACTGCAGTCACACCCCAGCTCGTTTCACACCGCAGCAGGCACTGCAAGGAAAGCCACTACCACTTCAGATCACATTTGGAGCCAGTCCCATGCTGCCACCCACAGTGGCCCAGTAGAGATTTGGAAGAGAAGCTTCCTTGCACACTTCCAAACTAGGGCCAACTCACAGCCTCAGACAGACTGCTCGGGTACCAAGTGGGATTGCATATCAGCATCTTCTCGGGGAGCAACCTTAATGTGTGATTGAAATTTAATTTATTTCTTGTATCTCTAGGCATTTTTACTCACTGCTGCCAACAGACAATTTACTCAGACTATTTCAAGGATACTGTAAATATTTGCTGCTGCAAAAACAGGAGGTCTTAGTACTCAGAACAGAAGTCAGATTGTTGCTGGTATTGGCTCTGTAGCTTCTCTGTGGTTTTGCTCAGTCCATCAGTGCTGGCCCTGTTTGTACCCTGTCTTCTTATATTTATTTCTCAGGCTCTAGACACCTCCTTCTGGGTGTTGCTGGCCTCATGCAATGGAAAGTCCTCCTTGCTTGATTCCTCGTAACACTCATGTTTTGAGTTGTGGTAACAAGCCTGAGTCAGACTTAGCTGACTTACTGGGAAGGTGTGATACTGGTTGGTTTAACTTGTTTTGCAGTTAATGTCAGTGCTGTAAAGTAGCAAAATATTTGATTTATGAGCTATGAATAACGTGGTCTAAATTATTTATGCATCCATATGTACCCAAACATTGTTACAGATGTTTCTGGGACTGTAACAGACAATTGACCATACATTTTAATTATTTGAAGACGTGACTACAGTGTGTTTAAATCTGAACTGCAACTGAAAGCTTCCAAAGCTCTCCCATGACAGGTTTTTTTTCCCCAAGTTGTTAGGATTTTTTTAATTATGATTTAAAAAATCATGGCAAAAGCAACCTCAAGCCTTTAAGGAATATAGAGTTTATTTCCTAAGATAAATGAGGCTGCAGCCTCAGGACCTATGTGTGTGTCTGGGTGGCACTTTCTACCCAGAAGAGATGGTAAGGGAGGGAAGTTCTCTGGCATGCAGAAGAACCTCCTGAAGAGCTTAGGGCTGTGGATATGGTCTAAATGAGCATATATTCTTAGTAACATTTTTCTACGTTTCAGGGTAATCAGAACAGCCTAAGAATATTTGATAATGAGTCATGAACGCATTTAAAATCTCTTAATGTACAGTGGTGGATTTTCTAGTTGAAATGAATGCTTCTTAAGCCATTAGCTCCAAGTAAATGGAGATTTCATGTCTCTCTTGTGTAACTGATGAGCGTGTGTGCTGTTTTACAGATACTACCCCATGGGCCATCCCGTTTCCGTCCACCTTTACTTCCTTGCTGACCGTTTCCAAGGCTTCCTGATCAGACACCATGCAACCAATCTGGCTGTCAGTAAACTAGAAACTTTGGAAACCTGGGTGATGCCCAAGAAAGTCTTCAAGATTGCAAGTCCACCAAGTGATTTTGGAAGGTTACAATTCTCAGAGGTAAGTGTTCCTAGCCACCCATGCACGATGTCACGAGCCCCTGGCATCACCAGGTTGCAAACTAATTCAGCAGCCTTTGGAAATGTTATGTCCATGGCAATTTGAGGTGAGAGTGGCTCTCTAGCAGAATACACATCCTCTGCATAAAACGAGAAACTGTTGCCCGTTCAGGTCTGTGGTCAACCCTCACTTCTTACCTTACCCTGAGTGTCCTCACTCCCTTCTGTTTCAAGAACAATTTGAAGGCCTTTGCTGTTGTCAAAGGGGCTCAGCAACTTAAAGGTAACTTAAAAGTTTTGAAACCACGATTGTTGTGAGTGCTGTGAAAGGCACTTTGGGAAAATGCCATGTGATGTGTTTAAACATTTCTCTCAAGAATACACTGAAAAAAAAAACCTCATAAAATTAGTGATAGTCAGGTACCACATGTGAGCAGAATATTGATGTTGTAACACGAATGAGAAAATTATCACAGCAGTGGCTGAGAGTTCCCATAAATCCTGTTATTTTTTTCTAGGAATTTGTCTCAGCATCTGACACAGACTGTAAAAAATGTACACTAAAATATACCAGGAAAGTTGACCACTAATAGAATCCGACATCTGTGTTCTGTTTTAAAGATACAACTGTCTGAGCAGTTAATTTCATGATTTTTCTTGTTAAGCCACAAATTTCAATTAAGGTATAAAATTGATTGAACAAATGTGTTCAAGTCATTATGGCTAAGTCCATAAATTACCATCTTCTTGGGCAATTAAGAAATGCCTAGGTGGGATTCAGTGTTTTGGTGTGCATGGCAAATCCATGACACTAATGTGCCATTAAAGAGATGGATGGAAAGTGTGTTTCATTTATCAATGTGCCTGATGGTAGGCTTGCCATTTCATGCAGTGATAAATGGTCATACAAGCCTTAATTCTTGTGATTTGTGGGAGTATTTCTGCTGTTTATTTAGTGCTTTTAATCTTACTTTCATCCTGATGCCTGCTCTGGGTCCTTTTTTAGAAAGCAATGGGCTGGCAGCAGGGAGAGGGTGTTTTCTCACTGTATGATGAAAAGAAGTACAGAATGCTAGAACTCAAACTAAACTATTTAGAAAGAATACACCTGACTTCATTGCAGATGTACGGAGGAAACTAACCTGGGACTAGAATTTACTCACTGGCCATTTGCCAGGTCCTCCCTGGCCACAGTTCACCTTTTTTCTCCCAAAACCAGCCCTGCAGCAGGCACTTCACTTTCAAGCTCACACAAAGAGTTTTGGTGGCTGCTTACTTGTTTTCATAATATTTTCTCACCTAAACTCTTTAATTGTCCTCTCATAGATGATGCATATTTTACTAGACCACAAGGTGCAAAGTAAATAATTTAATCTTTTCTTAAGCGTTTATTTTACTTTCTGCCTTCCCTTGGCCTGCAGGGATCTCTGCCTCCAAGCCAAATTATTATCTCACTTACCCTGGTATAAATCCAGCATCAACTTCTTCAGCTTCAGTGTGGCTAGAAAGCTCTGATCTATTACTGCTTATTAAAATGCCACTGCTTTGTGGAAGTCCAGCAAGTGGAAAACAAACTTAGCAGTTTGGCTAGGATGGGGGCATCAATGTTCACAGGTTAAGCACCTGATAAGAAAATTGAGATTTGTTCTTACTGAGGCACAGAACTGCTGATTCTTTAACAACTTTCCCCCCATGATCTGACAAGAATTTAAAACTGAATGGGGCTATTTTAGCTGTGAGCTTTCTTCCCTCTCCCAGCTCACACTGGTGGGGCCAGCAGGAAGAACACAAATATGCTGCACTGAATGTGCTCCCAAGTGTGTTTGTGACCCTGATGCACAACTGAGATTGCAGCAGAGATGACAGTCAGTGCTTCCTGCCCTCTGCTCTTCTGCTTGGCTTCTCAGACTTTGCTTCCTGAGGAGGAGATTTTACCACACACTGTGTAAAGACAAGTGGAAAGAGATCAGCTGTCTGGGCTGCCCCATGGCTGGTGGGGTTAGTGACAGTGTTTCGATGGCACATGGCTCCTGCACTCACCCTTGGGCTGAGGGAAATAAAATAAACTTCCAGGAAATCCAGGAGAGATGATTTCCAAGCATGAAACTCCCACACCTCCTAAAATTGGCTTGTGCACAATGCACACAGTATGTGTCCTGCCAGCCTTGGTTCAGGAAACTTTTCCGTGGAGGGCCAGAGATTAATTTGCTGTGCAGAACTAAAAGTCTCAGCTCACCGTCTATCAGTTGAACACTAAGTTCATTTCTGGTCTTGTTAAGACTTGTGATTCATCACAGAGAATAAAATAAACTAGGTGGCAGGCAATTAGTGTGCATTGTGTGAACCTAATGGTCCTGTTTGTGGTGAGCAATGAGACACAAACCCATAATCAAGGCATAATTTATCTTGGGAAAATTTTATGTTGGGACTGAACAGAGATAGAAACAGGAGTTTTAAGCCAGTGAGAGATTTCCAGCTTTTCAATATACCCCATGCGCAGTGCTTGCTCTCGAAGCCCAAAATAATGGTGATTAAAATAATGATGTGGTAAATGTCAGTTTCTGTGCCACATCCCTTCATAATTTATCAGATATTCATTACTGCTTGATTCCATCCCATATTTGGGGTATTCCATTTGAAAGTGAAAGCCTACTCACAATGTTTTAAGGGGCTGTGAAAATTATTATTGGACTGTAGTATCTCTTGCCCTGTAAAATTGGGCATCTCAGTACTGGGAGCTCAGCTGTGTAAAGTTCAGGGGAAGACATATAAACCTCTAACCAGGGCTTTAAGTAAAATTCCCCATAAAATACTGAGCTTCAAAAAGCAGATTGTACTGCAAGCTGTGCAGCATGGGAAAGTATGTCCTCAGCTGGAAACCAGACATAAAGGGCAGATCCTGTGAATAGATGTGTTCAGCTCCTGCCTTTCACTTCCCTGAGGTGCCTTGGTGTGAGCCTCAGCTCTGGGGCACGAGGAGGTTCAGGGTAGCTTTGTGTTGCTTTGGGCCTGGTCTGCTCTGCTCTGCAGCACTGTGTTCTCCTCTTTGGTTCTGTGCCATTGTTTCATGGACCTGCACACCCTGACAGCAGTGTGACAGGTTTTCTTGGGAGCATAACAATTGTCCTTTCACCCCCTCTTCCTCTACCCTTTGGCTGTAAACTCTGGGTTGCACTAGAGAACCCAGAACCATGCCTGCACACAGTTTAGCAACCAGGCCACAATTTTGTTCTAATTTTTCCCCAAAATCAACCTTAGCTCTTCTACAGAGCGCTTTTAAAAACTTTTGTGCGTGTGTACATGTCTTAACATCTCTTGTGCAGCCTGGTGTTGGGCAGTGTCACCTGCAGGTTGGAGCAAGGGAATTGTAACTTTCTGATTTTTAATTTTCCCAGGGATGAGACTAAAGAGAGGGAAATAGTTGAATGTCAGGGATGAACATTTAATTTTTGAGGATGAAGCAAGTTTTCTTCAAGGAGTTCTTAAGTAAAAAATATTGAATGTGGTAGAAACTGCTTCTTTTATAGGCTTTTCTTTGCCCAGGAGGGCACAGATTTGTTTCACATGTTGTGGCTTTATTATTTCCAGGTCCCTTGAGCACCAGTAGGTGTGACATGGCCGCACTCAGTGAAGTTTGGCAGAGTAGATAATAAGATCTGGTCAGGAAATTTTCTTTCTCAGCTTATTTCCATACATATTCAGTCAGTCGTGTCAGGAGAGTATGCACTGACAGCTCCTCGAGGCAGTCGATGCTTGGGTCTGATATCTGGGCTATGCTGTCTGGTTTGATTAGCTGGTGTGCTAGGTGAAATACCTCTGAAATACCAGAAATGCTGTGTTGATTGCAGAGTAGTGGAAGGCTCATTTTGTCTCATATTCTGCAGTGTCATAGTCCGGTAGGAGGATTTTGTATGATGACAGATGGATTTAGGATGGTAGGGTTTTATTTTACTGACCTTGTAGCATTTTGCTTGCAGTCCACCTGTAATTTGTCTGCCAACCACAGGGATTTATTTAGAAGGGACTGGAGACTGGACAGTTTACAGTACAGGTATCAGTAGTAATAGGCATCAGGTAATTGTTATGTTTTGGGGATTTGGAAGGATTTTGGCATTATATTGGAATCACTTATTCTCATGAAGTGAGATGAAAACTCTCTGAAGGACATGAGCTACAATTATTTCTTATGCTTTCAGGAAAGCAGGTTCTGACCATTCCCCTGTGAGGTGAAGCTGATTAGGGACAAGGACAGCTCTGTTTGGGAAATCTGCAATATCCACATATGCTGAAAGTGAGGATCCTGCCTCTGTGTGCATGATCTCCAGAGGCCACCTGAGAGAATCCCTTTCTATACAGGGAACAAATCAGCTCTTCTGTCATCTGCTCTGTTTTGGAGCTTAAGGCAAAAGAAGATCAGGAGGACCATGAGAGGTTTCATACCAAGCTGACCAGAATATCTGCATGTGTCTCCAAGGAATGGCATCAGATGTCTGCTTGCCTAAAGGAGCCAAGGGGTTCTCCTGTTCTTCACCTCAAATGATGTCCCTCATTTCTTTTTGCCTTTGATATTGATCACACTTGATTTGAACTCACAGGAACAGGACTTCATGGGACACATGAGGTGGACACTGCCTCCAAAAGCAGATGTGCAGCCTTCAGTACTGTGGTCTCAGGTGGCCCTCTTGAGAATTGATGGAAGGATTCAGTGGTGGTCAGCCTCATCAACACAGGCTAGATTTAGTGCTGGGATATTAAAAAGTCTTTCAATTGGCCTAAGAAGGCCAGTTATTACTACATTTTCATGCTATCTGTTCAGAGATGCTATTTTTCAGTAGTGCACAGGTGTTAATGGCAACAGCTTGTAAGTTTGTGTTATCCCGTGGGTTATGGGTGAACCATTGAAATTCATATAAAGAGCATTGAAATATGCAAGTTGCTAGGAAAAAGAAAGGTCCATTAAATATTTCTACTAGATTGTGAATCAGGTGGTTTACTCTTAGTTAGTCAATAAATAAAAAACAATGTCACTATTATGACAGCAAGGAAAGAGTTTACAAGAAATAACTTCCCACATCAGGCAGGAAGGGAGTGCAAGGAGACAGCATCTCTTGGATGACTGGAGTAAAGGACCTGATGTGACTGTCCTAAAGTAAGGAGCAAAAGCCTCTTTCCTGGTCTTAGCAGCAGATGGGTAGGTCCCTACTGCAGGGTCCACCTCTCCAATGTGTAATACATTTTCATTTCCCAGGAGATGATGGACCATGCTTTTTTTCTAGGCATAGCCTGTGTCTAGTCACCAGGCTTGGTCCCTTACTGACTGCTTCTGTGGAGGAAAAAGCTGTTACAGTCTGTTGTGTCACTCTTAAGATAAAAAAAAACCCCTTTTTATCAATCAAAAGTGGACCAAAAAAACAAGCCTTGCCTTCGAGGTTGTCTCACAATTTGTGTACATAGTATGATCTTAGGTCACGTTGCTGTCAGCTTTTATATGCATGTATAATTCATGTCATTAGAGAAATATGATTTGTGTCTCTTGAGAGCCCTTGTTTGACATAAGCCTTAGATGCTTAGAGAGATGATGCTAGCAGCAGCGTGTTCTTCAATTTCAGATTGGCACCGAATGGGACGCCAAGGAAAGGCTTTTCCGGAATTTCGGAGGACTTCTGGGGCCAACAGATGAGCCAGTTGGCATGCAGAAATGGGGGAAAGGCCCCAATGTCACCGTGACTGTCATTTGGGTGGATCCTATCAATGTAATTGCAGCAACGTATGATATTCTCATTGAATCCAGTGCTGAGTTTACTCACTACAAACCACCTCTGAATTTGCCCCTGCGACCTGGTGTCTGGACAATAAAAATTCTGCACCACTGGGTACAGGTAGCTGAAACCAAATTCCTTGTTACTCCTCTCACCTTCTCTAATCAGCAGCCTATCAAACAAGGTAAGTTTTATTCTTTGCTACAAGAATAACACCGTTATTGTGTCTGTATTCACTGTAAGTGATGTTGTTAATGGAGTAACACTGTATTGAAAAAGGATATAAGAAAACAATTTTAGAGATAGTAAATCAGAAGAAGCTGTTGCACTAAGTGGTAGTGTCTGTATTCAGTCTGTAAAACACAGCCACTGTGAACAAAAGACTGTTTATACCTTTGAAATATGCACAGTTCAGAATCCAGAGAACTTCAGGCTCTCAGTCATCTAACAGTGATCATAAAAGACATCATTTAGAACCTTTCTGTGCTGCTTTTCATTCCCATTTGCTCTTAGAGAGTTACACATCTTTAAGCTGTTTTCTTGACAAAGTCTGTGTTTAAAAATTTAATACACAAAATGCTGAATTAGACAAAATTACCCTAGGCCAGAGCTCGCCTGACATATTGTCAGGTCCAGGCATTCACTCTTGCCTGATACCTGCCAAAACCTGCTCAGTACATGCCAAGCACTTGTGTTACAGAAATTATCTGTGTATACAGTCCTGGGATCAGACCCACACTAACAGTTTTTAGAAAGAAACCATTTTCTTCCCTGAGCCATCCCAATACAGAGCTGCCAGTGTCTGCAGGCTCCCAGCAGCAGTTTGCATGGCACAGGCATCATCCCAGTGCTCAGGTCTGCAGCCAGTGCCCAGGACACTGTGCTGGGAGAAGAGGGAATGTTTTACAGCCACACCTGTTTTCTTATTCAGTAAGATCAAAACAAGTTTGTTGTTCTGAATATCTTTACCATTCTTCTTAGTGTGCTCAAGTGCTTCCATCTGCCCAGTATTAATATTCATAACTTTAGACATCTTAAATTTGCTAGATACATGAATGATCCTATTAAGTTTTCAGAAGTTCTTCTTCCTGACAAGACAGCAAATAAACTGAGTCAGGCATTTACCTTTCAGCATAACGTGCTGCTTCTGTAATGCAAACACCAGCAGACAACTGCTGAGAGCTAATGCAGCCCTTATCTCACTCAACAGGAGCTTGATTCCACACGTTTCCCAGCAGAAGAGTGAACTTAACTGATTTCTGCTTCTAACATTTGGTGGCATCATTCCTTAAGCAGAAACTAAACCACCTCCAACCTGCTGCTGTTATTAGCTAATAGGCAGTGATAAATTGTGAACAAACACCATGTGTACAAGGAATCAATTTTTAAAGTTTGAGGCAACCTGCTTCTAAACACAGCTGTTACTAGCTCATCTCCTGGAAATTAATGAATTCCATGTTCTTTGGTAATTCAACATTTAGGGCATAAATTGGATGGAAAATGTGGCATGTAGCCAGCAAACTTGCTGCTTTTCCCTAGAACATGAAAGCCCATGGGCAGGTAAATGTGGCTCAGACTTCAGCCATAAGCCCACACTTTATGGTGTAAAGGCAAAACTCCCTTTAGTTCAAACTCTGAATCTGGAATAACTCCACCCAAATTATGTAGTTGTTCTGTATTGTCCATTGATGCAATGGGAGAAGATCTGGCTCATGTTTTTTGTTGAAGAACCCTGTTCATTCGTATGGTAGCTAGAATCAGGATTGAAATATAAAGCTTAGGAACAATATTTTCTAGGAAAAAAGTCTCAGGAGTGATTTGCTACTGATGATGTATAATCTCTAGATGACCTGAGGCATGGAGGTAGAGAAGAAAATTAATTACGGGGCAGATAGTGACACCCCAGTGTAGTTAGAATTTGTATTTGCAATGCAAATTCCTGTTGTTTGGTTTTTTAAGGCTTTCTGTCTCAGTAAAACTATTGTGCTCTGTGCAGGCAATTGTCATTTAGTTTGATTTCCAGCTTTTGTCAGTTTGTCATTGCTTTATTATTTAAAAATATTTTTCCCTGCCAAATAAAGGCATTTTTAGTGTATGACAGAAGAATTAGAACTTCTAAAAGAACAATTTCTGTTGCTGTAAACAATGAGAAAGCTGCCAAAAATCTTCTAAAATGAAGGAGTATTATTAGTTTGAAAATAAAACATACATCAGACTTAACCAGGAGCTGTCAGCAGAAGAGGGGAATATGTTCTATTAGGGAGTGCTTTAAAATTTTGTTCTTCCAACTATCTGCCCTCACCACCATCACCACTAACCCCGCCCCAGACTCCCACAAAAAAAAAAGCTCTTCTCAGAAAGATTGCCCTGGAAAGTAATTTGCTACTCCAGAAGCTTTCTGAGTGACTGATACATTTCATTCCACTTTGCATGTCATTTTCTCAGTAATGATTCGGCCCCCTTTGTCTCATACACTGCAGATGTAAAAACTGGAGTCCATGTAGTTACAGACATAAAAATCTCTCCACAATCTTATGTGTAATTTGTTTGTGTCATTCTGAGAAGCATTTGTACCAATCTGGCAGCAGCCACTAAAATCCTGTATCTTGAGAACATGGACATGACAACAATCACTGTATTTCCTAAATCATTCCTTTATCTACACATCACTTCAGCCTGGAGCACAGCAAGGGAAAGTTGCTATTGGTTTCCCAGCATCCTGAAGGGAACTGCTTGGGCTTCTTTTGAATAATCCAAGTGAAACATGTTCATTCCTGTAGCGTGGCTCTCAAAATTCATTATTGCCATTCAAAATAAATAAATAATCATGGGACAGCTGCCAGCAAAGATGTTTTGTTTAGCATTTTGTAAAAACAACATATGCCGCTAGTTTATTCATTTTTCTATTTCCATTTATTTATTAATTTTGGCTTAGATTCTGTGCATGCAAGTAAAACCATAAAGGGAAATGAGGAGCGGGTGTTTGCTTTGATACTGGGTGCAGATGCACATAACTGATAGGATGTAAATTGTTTAAAAACCACAGATTCGTTGACCTTTTCAAAACCTGGATCTGTAAGAGATCAGATCTTACGTGATCTTACTGACTATGCTGTTCAGGGTATTTCCACTGTAAATGAGGCTCCCAAAGCTATTTCAGTGGAAAGTCTAAAAATCTAATGTTATTTGTTCTTTCTTGTTCCTCTTCCCCCTCCAGTCATCCAAATCTGTGTCTGTTTTCTCTACTTTGAGTTATGTTACTGATCAATTCTGCCTTTAGGAGATCCTCTGGCTCAAGATTGCCTTCAAGTATTTGCCTGGCTGGAGAAAGTAAAAAAAGAAAATTAAAGGAAATTAAGTGAATTTGTGAGATAAATCATTTGGAGAAATCAGGTTCACTCATTCCACCAGGGTCTCCTTCCCTCTATGTCCTGCACAGACAGATTCCAGTTTATTCTAAATAGCAATTTTGGGTTTCTCACCATATGGCCAAGTGCATTAAAGCTAAGTACTCTGTGCTTGTTGTAAGGACACAGGAGGGCTGCCAAGGACCAGCAGGATGCTCTAGGAATAATTGTGCCAAGACAAATAGGGAATGGGACATGGAGAAGACAAAACAGGGAACAAATGAGTAGAAGATCACTGGCAGCAATGATGGGAGTGGGGGACTCTTGCTGTCTGCTTTAGGTAGCCTGAATTTAAGTACAGTTTGGAGACTCAAGGCCAGATGTCCAGGTCCCCTGCATAGGGACCACAGAAGCAGAGCCAAACAACAGATATAATTCAGAGCATTTAGCTAGCAGTTCACAGACTATAACCCAAGCCACCCAGTAGATTTCAAGTCCTAAGAAAACAGTAAATTCAGTAGAGGTTGACTCTGCATCCCCATCATCCCCCTTTCCCACCCTTTCCTGCTCTACAAAGGCTATGTGAAACAGTCATGCCAAGTGTGATTGTACACATCTCCCAGGGGCAGGAAGAGGGGAAGAGGAAAAAGCCAAAGCAATTTCATTTTTAAATTGGATTTTATATTCATGGCAAAGTTTCCACAGTGCTCTCCCAGCTGGAGTGCCAATAATGAGTTGTCATCTGTTTAATGGATAGTACCTGTTCCATTAAAGCCAAATAAGTTATTGTGAGCCACTGGGCAGGTTCACTTCTTGGGCATGAAAAGCCCCAAAACCTCGGGATGACAGTAAACCCTGAACTGAAAATAAATAAGTAAATGAATACATAAACCCCTTTTTCCTTCAAGCAGGGAGGGCAGTGAAGAAGAACAACCTCTGTCTTTGCCTTGAAGAGAGACCTTTCACTCTCTGTCCCTAGTTTGATGGCATGCCCTGTACACAGGACTGATCTGTGCTGCTCCCAGGGAGCCTGAAAAGCCAGTGCCTGATCCCAGTGCCCCCAAACTGCAGCCACCCCTTTCAAAGCCTGACAGCATTAGCAGACGTCGGCGATTCACGCAGGCACCTCAACGGCCTTTTGGCCTAATCCATATTTATAGATCATCTCAATTAGTATATGCTGGGAAACCTTTGTTTTGCCCTTGGTTGTTTGCAGTGGCTCAATCAATTCTAATTGCATCTATACAGATTATAAAGTGGGTGGCAACTTGTGTCAGAACTGCTGTGATTTCTTTAAATTAACCAGAGGTACCATGACATGCTCTTGATAAATGCAGTAATAGCAGCAGGCAGGCACATGACTGCAGAAGAGCAGACATGCCCTGGAATCATCATTCTGAGAAAAAAACCCTGAAGATAGGGATTTGCTTCGAAATTTAGTTCAGATCCAGCTGACAAGGAGTCGATTAGGTCCACAATGAGCAAATGCAGCACTGTCTTGTTTGCTGCAAGAGAAAACAAACAAAATGTCAATAAAAAATTACCTCTTTGCCAGAGGGTTTCAACACAATTCAAGTAATGAAATAAAGCTGTAGATTCTGTGTTGCTTTCAAAAACCCACAGGTCTAGCGCCTTAATGTGTACCAAGGTAACCACGTTTTTCATTCCTTAGCCCACTCTCTGTCTAAACTCATTTGCTTTTTCTGCAAAATGAAGAACAAGCCCACACAAAAATGCTGAAATTCCAGTCTGTGTGGCTGGCTATAGGCTGTGTGTTTAGTCCAAAGAAGTTATACCAAGAAAAGTCAGTTGAGAAATGTGCCCTCCCAGGGTGAAGGGCAAATAAAAATGTTGGACAAAAATAACCAAGTATTTTAAAGCTGTATTTTAGAGTCAGTGGAATATATTTTGCATTGATACATGTCCTCTTGAAGTCAAAGGGCTGCTTGGATGTGCTTGCTGGCAAAAAAAGTCTGGCTTAATGTCTGCAGTTCAGCTAATTTTGAATTGTTCGCTCTAACCGTACAGATTTAAATGTCTAAACACATCTCAGCAGCAAGTCTTGCATTCTTCATTATTTTGTCATGAGCTCTTGCTCATGACACTTGACTAAAGTGCCAGAGCATGCCTAGTTGCTCCAGCCTCATTTGCACAGCATTTTGAGGCACTGTCCCTCTCCTCTACCAGCCCAGTAAGTTACAGAGTCGTGGTTCTCTCTCTGTTGTTTTTCCTTTAATGCAAAGAGGAGCAGCTGGCATCTGCCATCACTTGGATAAGCAGCATCCTTTCTCCTATGAACTGTGCAACAGAGACTTTGAGGCTCCAGGAGAGGGTTCTAGGTCGAGTCCTGAGCATTTCCTGTTGATTAATATATGTAACTCTGCATTCAGGTTGCTGTTACCTAGTGTTTCCTTCCTAGGACATGCTGATACTTAACTTGTATTCATTCTGCTGTGGGACCAGAGAAGCTCATTTCTCCAGGGGCAGCACAGTGCCTGCTGCATTGCCAAGCACTGTTTCCTGCAGTTTCTGTAGGTTTCATTCCCTCCAGTCCTGATAATCCACCAGGTCCTGAGGCCTGGGACAAGTGTGAGACTGAGCCAGAGGGAAGAGCAAGTTCCATTTCATCCTGTTTCTTGTCTGAATAAAGATCTCTCTTGTTCTGTGCAAAGAACACATGCACCACAGGCTTTGATTCAACAAGCTCTCTGAATTGCCTGTTTCAATCAGATGATCCTGCTAATAGTGCCAACTCTTATTTATTTGGGGATTTTTACTGAGAATGTTCCTATTTAATTAATATGTTGACAAACAGTCTTCCATATTTAATTGCTTCCAAAGGAGGAAATTTAATCATGTGTACTTGTTCTGTTTCTTAAACTGCAGTGCTCTGGCAGAGCACACTCCTGACACATGTGCGCGGAGTGAACTTGTTTTGACTAGAGGTTATTGTGGATATCTACCCTTTGAAGTAAAAAGAGGGGTTTAGATGGATGCAGGAACAGTTAAGTGATGTATAATGGTGATGGGGATGTGCTGAACCAATTCAGTTGGGGATTTGAAATAATGGACTTGCAGAGTATTTGACAGTAAAGACTTTGCAAATGTAACAGCAAAGTTCCAATTAAACATTCCCTTTCCCTCTAAATAAATACACTGATTTATTGCCAGCACCTGAGATGCTTGTCCTCTGCATGGAAGAAAGGACTCAGTGTCAGGCTGCAGTGCAAGCAGCAAGGACATGTGGAAGGAATTGTAGCTGTGAGTGTGTAATTCCTGGCCTCTGACGCTCACTGAGCACGGTGGCTTTCCTCGCCTGGAGCGCCCTGAATGGGCCCATTTTCTGTTCTAGACAGTGTGTCTGTTGGCAGGGCTAAACACATCCTCTGTGCTGACCGAGCGAGGATGCTGGGGAAGGCAGCTGAGAACAGAAAGAAATGGTTGAAAATTTGCTCCCAGGAGGTACTCGTTGAACAGTTTTGGAGAGTCCCAGTCTGATTTTGTGAACAGCACCTCAGGCAGAATTAGAGAAAGGCAACCTAACCCACAGATTCAGTTTAGGTCTTTAAAAAGCATTGTCACAGCCTGGCATTAATTTTTACTGTAATATTGCAGATTTGGGGTATTGTGGTGCATTTTGCTGAGACAGAAGGACTACTATAAGGAAAGCCACCACAATGCAGAGAAAAGTGTCATTAGGGAATGGTTGTGATCTACTGTTCAGCACAAGAGCTTGATGTATAATTGTCATGAGAATAATTTCTAAGTGAGACTGCTGCACTTCCAGGAAAGGTGTTGGGACTGCTTATATTTATTATCAGTCTGGTCTGTCCAAGGCCGTGGTGTTGTCCTTTTAATACCAGGGGTGGAACCATACAGTTTTTGGAGGCTGATAGAGTTAACACATGTTGTGACTTTTCCACAGCAGGGCAAGCTTCATCTGTTTTGGGAAAAAAAAACCAAAACAAACCCAGGCTGAGATCTTGGCTCTTCTTCCTAGACAAATCAATGATAGCACCTGAAGGCTTGACAGCAGTTGGCAGCATTCTCACACCAAGTATCCTTGAACTGTTTCCTCATTTCGAGATGCAGCCACGCCTGGGTGTCCTGCAGCTCTGAGGATGCTGGTTGTACATGTTGATAGTAAGGGTGACACTGCTTTCAGGCTCAGAGCTTTGCCCTGCTAAGGCAGCACTCACAGGGTGAGGAGAACTCAGAGTGGTGAGCCTGAGGAGTGCCAGAGCTGAGCACAGGATGCAGTTGTGTCAGTGCTGGAGAAATGGGCTGCAGGACACCACTAACCTTTGTCATTTTGTTTGCTGTACCCATAGATCCTTAGTGTTGTGGGGGTTTTTTTTGTCATGCACTAACTTTTGGGTTTATTTCTGCATTTCCAGAGGAAGCCATGAAGTATCACAGTGGGCCTCCAAAGAATGCATACATGGAGCAGAGCTTCCAGGGCTTGAACCCTGTGCTGAACATCCCCATCAGTGCCGCCCGCGTGGACCAGGCCAAGAGGAACGCGGGGCTCGTGGGCGCCCGGCTGGAGGCCTGGGTGGACTCTCTGGTCAGCAGTGTCTGGTCAGCTGTGGACATCTGCAGCGTGGGCCCCACTGCCTGCCCAGTCATGCAGGGCTGTGCCCAGACAGCTTGGAGCTCCCTGAGCCCCGACCCCAAATCTGAGCTGGGCCCTGTCAAACCCGACGGTCGCTTGAGGTAGCATCCGGTACACTCTCCTCCGGCATAGGATTTTAAAAGGGAATTTAACCTTGCTTCTGTCTTACACCAGATTTCAGAAACCTAAGGGAACGTTTTGGGTTTTGTTACTTATTGCAATATAATTCATTTTAAAAAGAGAAAAAAAAAAGTTCTGACAAGGCCTTTGGCACTGCCCTCTCCATCAGCTCTGTCGGGAGCAGCTTTGCTCATCCCACAGCCTGTGCTGTCCCATGTGCTGCTGCACCCACTGTCTTGTGGGTTTGGAAACAGTAGTGCCAAGCCATGGAGAGGGCAGTGAAGGAACAGCTGCTGAAAGTGTTTTTTAGAAATCAATTTGTCTGTACCTCTGCTGTTTCACAGGCTTTCATTATTTTCCTACCATGAATAAATCATAGCAAAATTCCCTTCTACTTAGCTTCCTGGGGAGGTTGGTTACTGCAGGCTGGAGCCTGTGTGGCCATATGACCTCAGAGAACCTGAAATAATCATGGTACACCCTCACTGGTTTTTAATAACACAAAGTTATTCTGGACTCAGATGATGTTTGTTATCCTAGTTAGAGAAAATGAGCAAAAGCAAAAATTTTCAGATTATTTTCAGTGATTTTTTAGACTAATTTCATGATAAACTCTAAATGGAACCCAGTGTTCTACTATATTAGTCTTTCATGTCTCATGCAGTCGGGTTCAGGGTCAGTATACTAAGAGTATTTATTAAAGAGCAAAGAAGTATTGTGAATTTCAGCCCTTTCAAATCTGCAGGTTTTTTCTGAGCCCACCAGTACCTGCGCATTTTCACAGTACAGCAGGTGTGCATGTGTAGGTTGGGGTGTGCTGTGATGTGTTTGCTCACACCCTTTGCTGATTTTCCTCATGAGCTGAGCTGAGCTGAGGTTTTTTTCTCAGGCAATGGAGTTGCATAGAACCAGTAAAATGGTAAAATTGAGACCTAAATCTGCAACAACAGGTTCCTTCCTAGTTTGAGTAGTGGCTATTAAGTTGTAACACTAATTCCCTCCCCTGGTCTCAGATCTCCATCTCCTTGTGAGGAAGGATCCTTCTAGGCTTGTGCAGGGCATCTGGAAGGCTGTGCAGGATATGGATCCCTGCCCAAAGCCAAGAGCTGAATGGGAAGGAGAGCAATGCCATATTTCTCTGTGCTTTAACTTTATTCTGTCAACAATCTACCCTTGCCTGTCTTCAGAATTCCTAGCAGGCTGCATCCTGTTTCAAATAGGCATGTTTTGCATAATTTTAACCTGCATTTTCTACAGTAGGAAAAAAACTAATTTACATTCCAAGAACTTTTTAAAATACAGGTTTTATATGCAAATTCATCTCCAACCGATGCATTTTACGCTAACAAAAACATGCACTTTGCTGTTGTTGCTGTGGTAATCTCTTGTTAGCAACAAAACCCAAAAAAGCTACTAAAAGCTCTTGGGTTAATTAAGAAAGAAGTCCTGTTGCTGTAATAAAGGTGTATGTTCACCCTTCTGTGTGCACAGCTAACTTTCTGCTGAGAGTTAAGCATCCACATCAGGAGGGAGACAGAGCCTTAAATAATTCCATGATCACATCTCACAGGAAGGTTGAATTCCCTTTTAAACTTGCAGGTTGACTGTAACACACAGATCCCAGTGGCTTGTAGTATCTCTCTGTCCTTTTGGTTTAAAGCTACTTGCAATTTGCTTTGGACTTGAAATTGTGGTGTCAGCTGTGCTGGCATTAAGGCAGAGCATTGAAATGTTTATCTGGCACAGAAATGGAGGCATAGAAGGAACAATTTAGGTATTTATTATTTATGTTTTAGTCAATGACTAATTAGTAGGTGCTGCTGTTGCAGCTTGAAGATTGTTATTTTACTAACTGAAGCTGCCTTTATTAAGAAAAGGCCTTGCCCCCCTCACTCTCTTCCCTTTCTTTTTTTGTCTTAATTTTGACAGTCACAAGCTGTAGTTTTAGGAAAGTTTGTAGCAATGAGAGCTGGTTGAAGCATCAGTCAAGATAATGCTGCAGCTTTTCAACCAGCTCTAGAGGCAAGAGTGTTTGAAACCAGGTTGCCAACAGGTTTATATGGTAGAATCACAGTGTTATTACTTATTCAGTAGGGTTTTTAACAGTGCTTGTTTTTAATCTAACATTCCTTTGTGAAGTTCATGTTTTCTGGGGACCTCCAATCCTCACTGTGAAATCCAGGGCTTTAGTCAGACTGATGCAACAGCAACTGCACAGTTCAAGCCCTGCAGATTAAATGAAGAACACATCATATTTAGGGCACAAAATAAAACTCATTAACAAGCCCAGGCAGTGCTTGTTCTCAGTAAGACTACTGGGGTAGTCACAAAAATCTTCAGACTGTCTTGCACATAAGCATATGTGTAGGGTGTACCCACGCATGCAGATAACTTAGTTTTTAAATTTGATACTTGTTTTTATTCTTGAGCAGG